>NW_021963661.1:0-65462 GCF_901765095.1 Microcaecilia unicolor | reverse complement strand
CCACTGCTTATTTCTAGGATAAGTAGCATAAAATCTGTTTTACTGTTCTGGGATCTTGCCAGGTACTTGTGATCTGGATTGGCCACTGATGGAAACAGGATTCTGGGCTTGATGGACCTTCGGTCTGTCCCAATAAGACATTGGAAGGGAAGAGGACAAAGGGGGACTGGGGATTAAGAATGAGATCTTGTGTACTTATCTTCCCAGGATGGTAGAAAACAAAAAATGGAAACACAAACTGACTTGGAAAGGAATACTATCCTACATCTGTCACACATCCATGGCTGGCAGCTGGAGTTGTTTTTACATTACATTACATTACAAATTACATTTATAATCCACCATTACCACAAATTTCAAGGCAGCTCACAATAAGAAAAACTGAGCATTCTCAGGAATAACAGATCATAAACCATCATGTACAACAATCCGAAATACATCATTTTACTAACACAAATTTCCAAAATAAAAAAAGCTTTTAAAGCTTTTAAAGACAGTTATACATCTCAAAGCCAAAGGTAAAGCGTTCCAATTTCTTGCAGCCAAAAATGTGAAAGATGTAGAAAATAATTTCTTATCTCTAATTTTGTTATGCTGGGATACTGAAGCATTAATAAGTGTTTAGAAGAAGCAACACAATTTTTGCTAAAATTTTGACTAAGGTCAGCTCATAATCTGGAGCTTGCCCATTCAAAATCAAAAATACAATTGTACAGCTTTTAAAATCACCCTAGTCTCCATTGGCAGCCAATGTAATTTAACTAGTAAGGGCGAAGCGCTGTCTAACCTCGACAGCTGACAAATGAGGTGTGCGACTGTGTTCTGTAATGTTTGTAGCGTCTGCAATAAATAGTTATGGCATCGGCATATACCATGTTACAATAGTCGAAATGTGTTAAAATCAAGACCTGCACAATTATTTGAAAGACTTCAGGTGTAAAGTTCAAACGTATTCTCCTAAGTTTCCATAATACTCTAAATACTTTGACAGAAACTGCTTTTACTTGAGATTCAGACGTGAGGAAATTGTTTTTTCAATGGTTGACGTATTTACTACCATGTTTTATAATACCTTTCAAGCAGTTATCAAAAATTGTTAAACTCTAACATGATCATGATTATACTCTCTACCTATTACCAGAAAAATGCCCTAATTAATCAGGCCAACTAATAAGGACCCAAATTCTTAAAACATATGCTTAAAATGACCAAATAACTAAAAGTCAACAATTAAAAGTTTATACAAGTTCAAACTGACACAATAGTCATTTCAACGCCACTTCTGAAGCCACTCCCAAAATCGTGTATAAAGGGAGTGGTCAGAGGTTCATACAGGGCACGGTATGGAGACCACTCTCTCACTTTCACAAATTGGGTCCAAGGTCAGACAGGGATTGATCATGAGTGATTAAGCGATCATTTCAGGGAGTTTGGCATCTCGGCATCATATATCAACAGCTCTCATCTGTCCAGAGCCGTAGCTAAGTGGGGGGCACAAGGGGAGTGGCCGCTCCCCAAACAGATTTTCAATGGAACAGCACCTAAGCGGATCAGCCCTTCAGCTTCGCATTGCCGCCTGCTTTACAAAAGGTCTTCTTCCCCGATGTCAAAACCTGGGTACGCTTCTTCATCTTTCTTGAACTATGGGGACCTGATTACCCAGCAGACTGGATGGACCAATTCTTTTTCGTCTCCAGTCACCTTCCATGTTCCTTAGTTAAACTGTTGCTTCCTCATTGCTGACTGGGAACAGTCCAGAGCCTGCGTGCAACAAGGCAGAGTGTGATATGAGCTCTGAGCTGCCTGATGATTCCTGGTGGCAGCTCCACCATTGCTTGATAGGTCACAAGTCTCAGGTTTAGCATTTTTCCATTTTAAAGCTGACCTTTTGCTCAAAGACACATTTGTATACCATCTCTCCCTGCAGCTCTGATGCTTCTCAGGCTGCTACACCAAGTCACTTTTCATAAATTCTTAATAGCATACCAGGTTTCCCTTGCTCTGAAATGTCAACGCGTTCTCTCGTCGCTCCTGTCACTTTTCCTTAACTTTCTTTCTAAGGGCAGGTGTGTGGCTTCCCATAAGTCTCTCAGTACACCTCGTTTTTGAATACTGTTTGAACAGAATGAGACCCTGAAAGAGTGATTTTCCTAATTCTCTAACCCTACGTAGACTTTCACTTTGAAAACTGTGGAACACGCACCCACAAATTCTTGCAGCTACTGTATCTGTCAGGATGTTTTCCAACTAAAACAGCACGCACGGTTTTGAAAATATAAAGTTATACGCATTGTCGCAGTCCCTGGCCTAACCACCCCCAGGAACACGTCCACTGAATGAGGGCAAAATAACCCACGTTGACAATAGCACACTTTCACCCGCAGAAGATTTTCAAATAGCCATTTTCAAGATAATTGGCTTTGGAAAATTGTATTCTCGGTGCCTTCTTATGCCCCCAGGCCCCCTTCAGGTCTTTTCCAGATTTGTTGAAGAATGAAAGCTGAAGAAGGGGACGTTGAAAACCATTTGTTTAAGTAGGCATCAGCTGCTGAATATATAGATGATTTTTCATTTTTAATTTTGGCTGTTGCTATGAGGATGCTGTATGTCTTTTATAAAGGTAACGCATACTACTACTACTACTATTAAACATTTCTATAGCGCTACTAGACTTACGCAGCGCTGTACAAATGAACATGAAAAGACAGTCCCTGCTCAACAGAGCTTACAATCTAAATTGGACAGACGAACAGACAGCTAGGGGTGGGGAAATTGCAGTGGTAGGGGTGATAAGTGAGGGTGTTGAGTAAGAGTCATGGTTAGAGTCGAAAGCAGTAGCAAAGAGGTGGGCTTTAAGCCTAGACTTGAAGACAGCCAGAGTCTGAGCCTGACGTACTGGCTCAGGGAGTCTATTCCAGGCATAGGGAGCAACGAGATAGAAGGAACGGAGCCGGGAGTTAGCAGTGGGGGAGAAGGGGCGACAGGAGACATTTACCCAGTGAACGGAGTTCACGGGGAGTGTAGGGAGAGATGAAGCGGAAAGGTACTGAGGAACTGCGGTGATTTAACCAGAGCTGACATTGTGATGTCATAATGCCTCAGTCCACCAATGCCTAAGAGCCAACCTCATCAGTGATGTCACAATGGCTTGATTGTCTTATACTTGGCTCAAGCAGTGATTTAACCAGAGCTGACATTGTGATGTCATAATGCCTCAGTCCACCAATGCCTAAGAGCCAACCTCATCAGTGATGTCACAATGGCTTGACTGTCCTATACTTGGCTCATACTACTACTACTACTATTAAACATTTCTATAGCGCTACTAGACTTACGCAGCGCTGTACAAATGAACATGAAAAGACAGTCTCTGCTCAACAGAGCTTACAATCTAAATTGGACAGAGGAACAGACAGCTAGGGGTGGGGAAATTGCAGTGGTAGGGGTGATGAGGGTGTTGAGTAAGAGAGTCATGGTTAGGATCGAAAGCAGTAGCAAAGAGGTGGGCTTTAAGCCTAGACTTGAGACAGCCAGAGACTGAGCCTGACGTACTGGCTCAGGGAGTCTATTCCAGGCATAGGAGCAGCGAGATAGAAGGAACGGAGCCGGGAGTTAGCAGTGGGGGAGAAGGGGACGACAGGAGACATTTACCCAGCGAACGGAGTTCACGGGGAGGAGTGTAGGGAGAGATGAGAGCGGAAAGGTACTGAGGAACTGCGGTGATTTAACCAGAGCTGACATTGTGATGTCATAATGCCTCAGTCCACCAATGCCTAAGAGCCAACCTCATCAGTGATGTCACAATGGCTTGATTGTCTTATACTTGGCTCAAAGCAGTGATTTAACCAGAGCTGACATTGTGATGTCATAATGCCTCAGTCCACCAATGCCTAAGAGCCAACCTCATCAGTGATGTCACAATGGCTTGACTGTCCTATACTTGGCTCATACTACTACTACTACTATTAAACATTTCTATAGCGCTACTAGACTTACGCAGCGCTGTACAAATTAACATGAAAAGACAGTCCCTGCTCAACAGAGCTTACAATCTAAATTGGACAGACGAACAGACAGCTAGGGTGGGGAAATTGCAGTGGTAGGGGTGATAAGTGAGGGTGTTGAGTAAGAGAGTCATGGTTAGGAGTCGAAAGCAGTAGCAAAGAGGTGGGCTTTAAGCCTAGACTTGAAGACAGCCAGAGACTGAGCCTGACGTACTGGCTCAGGGGTCTATTCCAGGCATAGGGAGCAGCGAGATAGAAGGAACGGAGCCGGGAGTTAGTAGTGGGGAGAAGGGGGACAGGAGACATTTACCCAGTGAACGGAGTTCACGGGGAGTGTAGGGAGAGATGAGAGCGGAAAGGTACTGAGGAGCTGCGATGATTTAACCAGAGCTGACATTGTGATGTCATAATGCCTCAGTCCACCAATGCCTAAGAGCCAACCTCATCAGTGATGTCACAATGGCTTGACTGTCCTATACTGGCTCATACTACTACTATTAAACATTTCTATAGCGCTACTAGACTTACGCAGCGCTGTACAAATTAACATGAAACAGTCCCTGCTCAACAGAGCTTACAATCTAAATTGGACAGACCAACAGACAGCTAGGGGTGGGGAAATTGCAGTGGTAGGGGATAAGTGAGGGTGTTGAGTAAGAGAGTCATGGTTAGGTCATGGTAAGTTATGGTTAGAGTACCATAACTTTATCCCATGCTCCTCTTGTGCGACAGTCTTGATGTTGTAGATCCTGTCTTCAGCATAAGTAGGCCAATTAATTAATCCCCACTTGATGCCAGTAAAGAAAAAGCATTTTAAAAAGTCAGAAAACCGAAGACATAAAAGCAGGGAGTCTAGGATGTTGGTCTAGCAGGCTGTGCTCTAACAAGGGCTACAGAAGAGTTAGCTTAAAGAATAGCTTGGTATGTAGGAGTATTATAATAAAACTTCAGACCCCAAATGACACTCAGGCCATCTACATACAGAGTATTAAATTCCAAACCTGCAGAATTAAGAAATGGTTTCAGGGGTAACAATTCTTGTGCCAGTAAAGCAGTTTGTAAAAGCACAAGGTTGAGGCACCTGTTAGCCTACAAGAAAACTTAGAGCTACAGGAAAATACAACAGGGACATGGTTGGTGGTGTAGGGAACTTGGCATTAGATGTATGTATTCCGGTGGTGGTGGTGGTGGCTGGCAAGAGGTTGTATCCCTAGTTCTAGCACCAGTGTGCTCCTCGGTGTTCATACCCTTATATGCCTTTATAAACCGGCCTAGACAAAAAATCCCATGCAAAGTAATAGTAGGTTGGATTGTGTTGCCTTCTTTTTCCTTTTTGGTTGCTTTATGTAACAATTTAAATTTCAATTTAAAAAAAAACATTTTGTTAGGGATGCACATTCTTTTCCCATGTCGTCTGTGTCATTTTCTGCCCCAAACAACACAGGAAAAACTCCCAAAATGTTATTTTTTTTCATGTATCATTAATAGCACATTATTTTGGAAGAGGGTACGCTACCAATGGTATTGCTTCTTAGGGCCCCTTTTACAAAGGTGCCACCGCTTTGCCGCACGCCAATCCAACATTACCGCAGGAGCCCAGCTGTAATTTATTTATTTTATTTTTGTTACATTTGTACCCCTCGCTTTCCCGCTCATGGCAGGCTCAATGTGGCTTACATGGGGCAATGGAGGGTTAAGTGACTTGCCCAGAGTCACAAGGAGCTGCCTGTGCCTGAAGTGGGAATCAAACTCAGTTCCTCAGGACCAAAGTCCACCACCCTAACCACTAGGCCACTCCTCCACTGTTGCTACTATTTGAGATTCTACATGGAATGTTGCTATTCCACTAGCAACATTCCATGTAGAAGTCGGCCCTTGCAGATCACCAATGTGGCCGCGCAGGCTTCTGTTTCTGTGAGTCTGACGTCCTGCACAGAAACAGAAGCCTGCGCAGCCTTCTACATGGAATGTTGCTAGTGGAATAGCAACATTCCATGTAGAATCTCCAATAGTAGCAACATTCCATGTAGAATCTCCAATAGTATCTATTTTATTTTTGTTACATTTGTACCCTGCGTTTTCCCACTCATGGCAGGCTCAATGCGGCTTACATGGGGCAATGGAGGGTTAAGTGACTTGCCCAGAGTCACAAGGAGCTGCCTGTGCCTGAAGTGGGAATCAAACTCAGTTCCTCAGTTCCCCAGGACCAAAGTCCACCACCCTAACCACTAGGCCACTCCTCCACTCCAAGTGCTGAACCACCAGGCAGTTACAATTATTGCTTGCTAAATTGAGTGGGAATATCTGAGGGTATACTCAAAAAGCAAAATAAAAATAAAATAAAATACTAGTAGAAAAAGCCGTTTCTCATTGAAATGAAACGGGCGCTAGCAAGGTAATCACCTTCTGCCATTAATGTTTTAAGGGAAGTTCCAGCATCCCCCCCTCCCAGTTCCAGGGTCCCCCCTCTCTCTCTCTCCCTCCCTCCCAGTTCCAGAGCCCCCCTCCCTTCTTCTCAGTTCCAGGGTCCCCGCTCCCTCCGAGTTCCAGGGTCGTCGTTCCTCCCTCCGAGTTCCATGGTCGTCGTCCCTCCCTCCTTCCCTTCCAGTTGCAGGCCCCCTCCCTCCGAATTTTAAAAGTCATCCTGACTTACCTCGTCAGGCTTACGGCGGCTGGCAGCAGCGGTAAAAAGCGTACAGGCTCGGCACTTACTTCCGTTTTCCCTTCTCTGTCTCTCAGCTTCGGTCCCGCCCTCATTTCCTGTTTCCGCAAGGGCGGGACCAGAGCTGAGAGACAGAGAAGGGAAAACGGAAGTAAGTGCTGAGCCTGCACGCTTTTTACCACTGCTGCCAGCCGCCGTAACCCTGAAGAGGTAAGTCAGGATGACTTTTAAAATTCGGAGGGAGGGGGCCTGGAACTGGAAGGGAGGGAGGGACTATGACCCTGGAACTGGGAGGGAGGGGAGACCCTGGAATTGGGAGGGAGGAAGGGAGACGCTGGAACTGGGAGGGAGGGGGGATGGACGATGACCCTGAAACTCGGAGGGAGGGAATGAACTTCCGCTGGGTGAATATTATATGCAGCCTTCCCTTCCTCCGAGGGCAGGGCAGTGAGAGCGAGTCTGATTGCCTGTGGTTGGTCCCTTCTCCTTCTGACGTCATGTTTGTTTCTTTGGCAACTATACAGAGTTCCCTTGAGGGCGGGGCGATTACGAACCCTACGAACACTACACGGCTTCACTGCCACGCTGCCACGGAGTCAGCTTCAGAATGTAGGCGGTGCAAATTATTATATTAGATAATGAGAGAACGATATTTTGTGACAGTTTGACGGAGCCAATGCTGTGTTTTAAATTTTTTGGTTTGGTAGCTTCTGTCCTGGTTCGGATATTAGTTATACATTATTGTGTACCAGAGACCGAAGGATTTTTTTTTGTATGGGTGCCCCCAACATGTGCCATTTCTGATAGTGTTGAGGGCTTACCCGGCGGTAATTGGGCAACCCTGCACACTGCCCTGTTACTACCCGGTTCCTGCGAGAGTCCTTACCACCTCTTAAATAGGTGGCAGTAAGGGATCCCATGGCAAATGGCCACGTGGCAAGTGGTTCACTTACTACACGGTCTCTGCTGCAGTAAAATAGGGGCCTTGACGCAAGGCAAATCCATGCGCCAACGCTACCGCAGAATAAAACCAAAATGTCCTTAAACAGAATGTGAAGCTATTTGAACTGGAGACAAAAACAGTGACAGAATTAAAAAAGGTACAGGATGAACACAGAGGATCTGTAATTAGAAAATGAATGCTATTAAAAAACCAAAACTTAAATGTTGCATTTGTGTTTGATGTGTCGAATGGCGCTTAGATGGCGACTCCACCTGTGAAGAACTAAGGCTGGTGCTGGCAGACTTGTACACTCTGTGTCTTCTGGTTTAGGATGGGCTAGAGAGGGGGCTTCGATGGAAACTGCAGTAATTTGGAATGTGAGGACAGTGCTGGGTTCTGGAACTTTTTGCCAGAGGACAGGATGCTGGGCTCGATGGACCCTTGGTCTTTTCCCAGTATGGCATTACTTATGTACTTATGATGTGGTAACAGCGGTTAGTGTATCTGGGTTTTAAAAAGGTTTGGACAAATTCCTGGAGGAAAAGTCCATAGTCTGCTATTGAAACAGAAATGGGAAGCAACTGTTTGCCCTGGGATTTGTAGCATGGAAAGTTACTACTCTGAGATTCTGCATGGAATCTTGTCACTCTTTAGGATTCCAGAATCTTGCTATTCTTTGGGGTTCTACATGGAATGTTGCTACTCTTTGAGATTCTGCATGGAATCTTGTCACTCATTAGGATTCCAGAATCTTTCTAGTCTTTGGGGTTCTACATGGAATGTTGCCACAATTTGGGTTTCTGCCAGGTACTTGTGACCTGGCTTGGCCACTGGTTGGAAAACAGGATACTGGGCTAGATGGACCATTGGTCTGACCCAGTATAGCTACTCTTATGTAAACGTTTACGGTCTGTGTCCTGCAATTGATGATGGATTTGGATAGGATGGAGTGGGCTTTGATGACAACTCCAGTAGCTGGAACATAAGGACAGAGCTGGGTGGACTTCCACGATCTGTGCCCAGAAATTCCAAAGAAAGACAATGATCACGTATTTGATATCACATTCATTGTTGGTTTAATCATGAGTGTGACAGTTGGGCAGACTGGATGAGCACTTCAGGTCTATCTGCTGTCATTTATTTATTTATTGGGATTTATTAATCACTTTATGAAGAGATTCACCCAAGACGGTGTACAGCAGGAACAGTTTTACATAAAACTTACAATTTTGTTAACTACTACTACTACTACTACTACTAAACTTTCTAGAGCGCTACTAGGGTTACGCAGCGCTGTACAAATTAACAATTAAGGACGGTCCCTGCTCGGAAGAGCTTACAATCTAAAGGACGAAATGTCAAGTTGGGGTAGATAAGTTTTCCTGAGAAGAGGTGAAGTGGTTAGGTGCCGAAGGCGATATTGAAGAGTGGGCTTTGAGCATTGATTTGAAGATGGGTAGGGAGGGGGCACGGCGTATGGGCTCAGGGAGTTTGTTCCAGGCATGGGGTGAGGCGAGACAGAAGGGGCGGAGCCTGGAGTTGGAGGTGGTGGAGAAGGGTACTGAAAGGAGGGATTTGTCTTGAGAGCAGAGGTTACGGGTAGGGACGTACGGGAGATGAGGGTAGAGAGGTACGGAGGGGCCGCAGATCGAGTGCATTTGTGGGTGAGGAGAGAAGCTTGAACTGTATGCGGTATCCGATTGGGAGCCAGTGAAGTGACTTGAGGAGAGGGGTGACATGAGTATATCGGTTAAGGCGGAAGATAAGACGTGCGGCAGAGTTCTGGATGGACTGAAGGGGAGATAGATGGCTACGTGGGAGGCCGGTCAGGAGTAGGTTGCAGTAGTCAAGGCGAGAGGTAATGAGAGAGTGGATGAGAGTTCGGGTGGTGTGCTCGGAGAGGAAGGGCGAATTTTGCTAATGTTGTAGAGGAAGAAGCGACAGGTCTTGGCTATCTGCTGGATGTGCGCAGAAAAGGAGAGGGAGGAGTCGAAGATGACACCGAGGTTGCGGGCAGATGAGACGGGGACGATGACGGTGTCAACTGAGATAGAAGTGAAGGGAGAGGGGAAGTGGGTTTGGGTGGGAAAACAATAAGTTCAGTCTTAGACATATTCAGTTTCAGGTGGCGGTTGGACATCCAGGCAGCAATGTCGGATAAGCAGGCCGAGACTTTGGCCTGGGTATCCGCAGTGATTTGTGGTGTGGAGAGATAAAGCTGGTGTCGTCGGCATAAAGATGATAGTGGAGACCATGAGCATAACAATAGTAAAATAACCAAGAATAAACATAAATACAATAAATGAAGTAAACTCGAAAACAGTAAATTGAAACCTAATAATAGAACTACCGTGAAACAGTATAAAAATATACACATTAAACAGCACTGGAATTCAAACTTATTATGTTACTATGTAAAAATGTTGGGATGCACAGCCCTAGCTAGTAGAAATCAGAGCAGGTATAAAATGAATGCAGAAGAGCTGATCTTGCACCTGTTTTGCCCATTCTCCAGCTCTGGGAGTGCCTGTAGGGCAGATACTATAAATGGCGCTGAAAAATGGCTACCAATCAGCTGAGAAGTCAAAAATTAAAGGGACCATAACGCCCCTGCAGCAAAAGAACGTCTCAGCTGATTGGTAGCTGGAGTTGGCGTTCACTTAAATATCGGGCGCCATTTTGTGTGATGGCTGTGTCGCTGAAAACTTCTGGCAGCCACACTAAGGCAGTTTCTTTACTACCCGGTTACTAGAAGTTTGCTGTCTGTCTGTTTCCACTACTTGCAGGGCTTGAGCACACCCTCTGGATAACGCCACAGCTCAGATAGGTGTATTCTTATCCTGTTCATATCTTGTGACAATAGAGCATGAAAATATTAAGAAACAGCTCTGAGATGTTACTATGGAGGGTTTTTTTTTTCTGACTAATGAGGAATCTGTATCATAGTCTCTAACAAAAAGTAATTTTGGAGATCTGTGGCAGTCTGTGATTCACGATTTTGTTATAAGTGAATACAGAATTTCTGAAGTCTTTTCCCTCCATTATTATACTGCTCAGAACATTCCATCTTGCTTGTTTGAGTTTAGTTGTTCTGCTTAGGAGCAAGATTCAGCGGTTTGTTTAAATATTAAATTTGAATAACAAATATTGCATGTACTCACACAAATTTTTAAACATTAAGAGCTGCAAACCTGTGTGCATCAATATACGAAAAAGGTGTGGCCTCAGCAGCGACTCTTTTCACATGACTTCACAGGGTTCTGATTCATCTGCCTCTTCACCGGTCACAAACAGTCCCCTCTTCGATCATTTTTTTTTAGGAATTTAATTATTAATGTTAAATCTTATATATTGCTTAAAAGTTCATCAATTCAGTAATAAATCCGAAATTGCACTTAACTCAGTGGTAGGACCAGATGCCCGACATGCTCCACGTTTCACTATGAGCTACCTCAGGGATCGATCCTTAAAAAGAAAAGCAAAATAGTGAATCACATTCAAAAGCAAAATCAAAAGAGCAGGAAACAGCTGTAAAATTAGAAACGTACCAGTCTGAACCAAACGCTAAACATTCCATCACATTCGCTACTCCTCAAAATGGCGGCTCGGCATCCAATTATTGCTCATTGATGGCTCATTAGCCAATTAAGATGTCCACGCATCTCAGCAGTGCGCCAAATCTGGCTGCCATATCTGGAATCCGGAGGATAGTGTGCAGTGCGTAAAATAGTGCTATGATTTCACTGCCTGTGTTTATGCTCATAGACACTTTTACACTGCTATTTAGTATCACACCTTTATGTATGTAAATTTTAACTCCTCTAGAGCCCAGCCCCTGGCCATGCTTCCTCACTGGTGATGTCATTTAAGTGCATGTAGCCAGTGTTTGCATGCATGAAACACTACTTGTGAATGTAAACCTACAGAAATACCTTTTCAAATGATCTCTAAAAGTTTTACGCAGAGCGTTGCTCACTCACCCTAAAAGAAACAGTGATGCTCCCACATTAAAAAGATAGAAATCTGACATGGCAATGATTGATGACTCCCACCCAGCGAAAACAGGAAGATTGTTGAGAAAGTGCAGCATTTGACAGCAGTAACAGCGGCTAGTGTATCTGGTTTAAAAGGTTTGGACAAGTTCCTGGAGAAAAAAAAATCCGTAGTCCGCTATTGAGAATAGACATGGGAAAGCCACTGCTGTCCCTGGGATTGGTAGCATAGAATGTTGTACTGTTTGGGTTTCTGCCAGGCACTTGTGACCTGGCTTGGCCATTGCTGGAAAGGGGATACTGGGCTAGATAGACCATTGGTCTGATCCAGTATGGCTATTCTTATGTTGACAGAAACACATGTGTCAGATAGGATTTCATACAGAGCACAGTATAGAGACTGCTCTCCTACTTTCACAATGCTCTTCATGTTCAGACAGACCTGGCAGAAGATTGCAATTTTGACTCAATCTGTTCACAATGTTTCATGCCACCGAGCTATTACAAGATCATTTCAGGGAGTTGTGATCTCAGGCACCGTATAGCAATGTTGTCATCTTTCTTTCAGAAATGTACTGCCAGAGACCCCACCTGGGATACAGGGGCCAATGGATTGTGCTGCATTTGGACATTAACAGAAGAGAGCAAACTCCTCAGTGTACTTCAAAGGTAAGTTTAATGATACTTAACCTTAGCAAATTAAACTGGTTAAAATATGCCTAGCCCTAGGTGCACCAGGCAAGATATACTGCACTCACCTTTGTAATACTCTAACAAGCAGGAACACAATGTATCAAGGCAAAACTTGAAACCAGAGGCATGCTGGAATGAGGAACGCAGGATTAAACCAAGACTAGAATCCAGGAGCATGCTGAAATCCAGGGTCAAGCCAAGACTGGGATCCAAGAGCATATTGGACCCTAGGGTCAAGCCAAGGCTGGAATCCAGAAGAATGCTCGAATACAGGGTCAAATGAAGGCTGGAATCCAGGAACATGCTGGAACTCAGGGTCAAGTCAATACTGGGATCCAGGAATGTGCTGAAATCCACGGTCAAGCCAAGACTGGGATCCAGGAGGATGCTGGAATGAGGAACACAGGATCAAGCCAAGACTGGATTTCAGGAACACACTGGAACCTAGAGTCAAGCCCAAAGCTAGAATCCAGGAGCATGCTGAAACCTAGAGTCAAACCAAGAGTGGAATCCAGGAGCAAGGTGGAATTCAGGGTCAAGCCAAGACTGGAATTCAGGAGCACACTAGAACCTAGAGTCAAACCAAGGCTGGAATCCAAGAGCATGCTGGAACTCAGGGTCAAGTCAATACTAGGATCCAGGAGCATTCTGGACCCCAGGGTCAAGACAGGGCTGGGATCCAGGAGCATGCTGAAATCCATGGTCAAGCCAAGACTGGGATCCAGGAGCATGCTGGAATGAGGAACACAGGATCAAGCCAAGACTGGAATTCAGGAGCACACTGGAACCTAGAGTCAAGCCCAAGTTGTCAGGTAGATGAAGGCAATTCAGAGATGGGTTTGTGCAATATTGTGAGAGGTAAAAAAGCACGTTCATTCCAGGGGAGCAGAGCTTCTGAGACAAGATTGTAATTCTTTTTTTACTGTTACCATGTAAGCCGCATTGAGCCTGCTATGTGTGGGAAAGCGCGGGGTACAAATGTAATAAATAAAGCTAGAATCTAGGAGCATGCTGAAACCTAGAGTCAAGCCAAGACTGGAATCCAGGAGCAAGCTGGAACTCAGGGTCAAGCCAAGACTGGGATCTAGGAGCATACTGGACCCCAGGGTCAAGCCAAGGCTGGAATCCAGGAGCACACTAGAACCCAGGATCAAGCCAAAGCTAGAATACAAGAGCATGCTGAAAATCAGGGTCAAGCCAAGAGTGGAATCTAGGAGCACTATAGAACCCAATGTCAAGCCAAGGCTAGAATCCAGGAGCAGCTGGAACTCAGGGTCAAGCTTCGATCTTTACTGAGGAAGATTTGGGAGAGATACTGGTGCTAGAAATGGTATTCAAAGCTGACAAGTCAGAGAAACTGAATGAAATCTCTATAAATCTGGAAGATATAATGGCACAATTTGACAAATTGAAGAGTAGCAAATCACCTGGACTGGATGGTAGTCATCCTAGAGTAGTAATAGAATTGAAAATGAACTTGCAGAACTAATGTTAGTAATATGTAATTTGTCTTTAAAATCAAGCATGGTACCAGAAGATTGGAGGGTGGTCAATGTAATGGCGATTTTTAGAAAAGGTTCCAGAGGTGATCCGGGAAATTATAGACTGGTGAGCCTGACACTGGAACCCCGGGTCAAACCAAGGCTGGGACCCAGGAGCATGCTAGAATGAGGAACACAGGATGAAGCCAAGGCTGTGTAATTCAGCAGTATGCTGGAATGAGGAAGAAAGGATGATGCCAAGACTGGAATCCAGGAGCAAGGCTGTGGAACAGGAAGGAAGAAGATGAGGAGGCACAAAACCAGGAGCAAGACGAAGAAGCAATGACCCACCAGGAGTCGACCTGAAGGCAGGGAAAATATACTGTAAACTCTCTGGGCTGGACCCAGCAGGGTCAATCAGGACAAAATACAGGGTTTTTCAATCAAGTTCTTGAAACACATCCGGCCAGCCAGGCTTTCAAGATACCCACAATAAATATACATGAGATAGATTTATAGACAATGTATTTAATGCACAGTCATTGCAGATATCTTGAAAACCAGACTGGCTTGGTATGTCCTGAGGACTGGGTCGAGAACCCCTGATTTAGCAGATTTAGGGAGACACAAGAGTACAGTTCCTCCTGAAGAAGTGGAGTTTCACACCCACAACTGTGTGACTATCTTTGGGTATAAGTCACATGTACATATTTGATTTATTGGGATGGTAGATGAGCACAAATGAATTCAGGTGTGGTGCTCTCCCCATTACTTTTTAATTTTTTAACTAGTTCCGTTAGTATAGTTGACCCAGAGTCTGAACTAGAGTGTGTCTGTCTTGCAGATGATAAACAAATCAATGTTAATCATGATCTTTAAATGTAATACCACTTGTATCTCTCGCTCCGGAAATGGCGATCGCCATGACGGAACAATGTAAGCCACATTGAGCCTGCAAATAAGTGGGAAAATGTGGGATACAAATGCAACAAATAAATAAATGTCTACAACAATAGAAGACCAGCAACTAGGAATTTGAGGACCTGAGCAGCCAGAGTGGTTAGAGCAAGCAAGACTCAATCATAACCCAACAAAATCGTAGACCTTCGGGATGTACAGACAGTGAGATATCTAAACGTCATCCCTTCGGTATCAGGGACAGATCAGTAGTACAGAGTCTAGGAGTCCAGATGAAGCTATGGTTATCAGAAACAGATTTTTGTGATTACTCACAGTACATTTTTCCAATGACAGCATATTCTTCAGCTGCATCCGTTTCTCGAGAAAAAGGATCTGGCATTGATTATCTGTTCATTGGTCATGAGTCAAGCAGACTATTGTATCTCTCTTTACCTGGCCTTCCACTCTATACTGAGGAAAATTATTGCTCCATCAGAATACGGTGATCGACTTTTGACAAGGGACAAGCCTGATATTCATGTTACTTCTATTCTGAAGGAGCTACACTGGCTGCTAGTGGAATTTTGATTGAAGTTTAAATTAATTTTGATCATTTTTATATGGTGACACACAATGACATCTATGTGAGGAGGTTATATGCCGTATATCGCTCCATGGTGCGTGCACCCTTGAGTATTGTGTTCAATTCTGGTCGCCACTCTCAAGAAAGATATAGGAATCGGAAAAGGTGCAGCGAAGGGCGACTAAATGATAGCGGGGATGGGACGACTTCCTATGAAGAAAACTAAGGAGGCTAGGGACTTTTCAGCTTGGAGAAGAGACGGCTGAGACATGATAGAGGTATAAAATAATGAGTGGAGTGGAACAGTGGATGTGAAGCGTCTGTTCACGCTTTCCAAAAATACTAGGACTAGGGGGCATGCGATGAAACTACAGTGTAGTAAATTTAAAAGAAATCTGAGAAAAGTTTTCTCACCCAACGCGTAATTAAACTCTGGAATTCGTTGCCGGAGAAGTGGTGAAGGCGGTTAGCTTGGCAGAGTTTAAAAAGGGGTTAGATGGTTTCCTAAAGGACAACCGCTACTAAATGGACTTGGGAAAAATCCACAATTCCAGGAAAACATGTATAGAATGTTTGTACGTTTGGGAAGCTGCCAGGTGCCCTTGGCCTGGATTGGCCGCTGTGGACAGGATGCTGGGCTCGATGGTCTTTTCCCAGTGTGGCATTACTTATGCACTTATGCTTGGTGAATCTGCTCTTCTGTTATGTCTCTGGGAGGAGCCAGAGATCCAGACAGAGATGTTAAGGGTGAAGCATTCCTAAGACTGAGATTTACTGCTCCAAAGAGTGAGATTGAAGGCAAACGAGTGAGATATTTCAGACGGCATGTCCAGGATATAAATCTAGAAAGATTTACATGTATTGCTTGGAAACGAAGGAAGCAATGCAACAAACTATTTGCTTTTCCTTGGTGCCTCTAAAAGGGTCAGTGACACAGGTAACTCTTTAGTTACCTGGGTTTATTCTCCAGGCTATCAATAGAAATCAAACAAAAAAAACATGGAAAAGAAAATAAGATGATACCTTTTTTATTGGACATAAGTTAATACATTTCTTTTCCATGTTTTATTTTGTTTGATTTCTATTGATAACCTTAAGAGTGGACTAACACGGCTACCACACTTTTCTCCAGGCTAAAACTTGCCTTTCACTCAGTGGCTAAAATTATGTCCGCAGGTTTTACAACATGTGTGCTTTTGCTGCAGGAAAAAAAAGAGGCAGAATAGGGGATCAGGGTTGCCAGGTGGAAAATTTTTTTCCCACCCAAACGAGCCCAAATCCAGCCCAAAACCCGCCCAAAGTCAAACCCGCCCCTGACACTCCCACCCCGTGTCATCACCCCTGCCGTCATCAACCCCGCCCCTGCCGTCATCGGCCCCGCCTCCCCTTCATTGGCCCGCCTCCCTCATCATCGGCCCCGCCCAGAACGTCACTAACCCCGCCCCCGCGGCCGAAAAAACCGCTTAAAAACCGCCCACAAGACCCAAAACAAGCCCAAAAAACCGCAACCCGCCACGGGCAAAAATTTCCCGCGGCGGGTCGCAGAAAACCGCCCAATTGGGCGGTAAAACCGCCCACCTGGCAACACTGTAGGGGATGAGGAGGCAAAATACACTTGTACTTAGTTTGTTGCTGTCATTTTCATCATCAGCCAATCAGGAAATAGAACAGTCAGACACAGCCCTAGATAGAGAGGGAGAGACATCCAGACAGAGCTAGACCCTAAGTCAGAAATGCAGACACAGACACACTCAGAGAGATAGATATGGGCTTGCATATACACAGAGATAGGGGAGGGGACACAAATACAGTTAGAAATGCAGACACAGGCGGATGCGAGGAGATGAGAGAGAAGCAGGGAGATGCAGACACAGGTACCAAAGGAGAGGGACAGCCAGACACACGATGGAGAAGAAACAGACACGCAAATCGGGGGGGATACACAGGTGGCGCTGTACCAAGGGCTGTGCAAGTGGTACGGCTGCACAGGGCACAAAAATTGCTGCGCACCCACCATCTTTTCTCGTTGGTGATGGCAAAGCAGCCGTGACACCAGTAGGTGAGTTGCACAGGGCATAGTTATAGCTCAGTCTTGCACTCAGGGCTCTTCCTTCTCCTGCTCAGCTCTCCCTCCTCTCTCTTCTGTGCTTTGAAAAATATTTCCATAAGCATCCAATCAGTGCTCAGATTTCTTCCTATTGGTGGGGAGTCACCTGGCTTTTCTCCTCCTAGGCTTATCCTAGGCAGTGGAGGAGTGCCTAGTGGTTAGTGCAGCAGATTCTGATGCTGGGGAACTGGGTTCAGTTCCCACTGCAGCTCCTTGTAACTCTGGGCAAGTCACTTTTGTATTTATTATTTATTGCATTTGTATCCCACATTTATCCCACCTCTTTGCAGGCTCAATGTGGCTTGCAATTCATGGGATGGAGGTAGAAGAGAACAAACAATTGGTTTTACAGAGGGTTTTGGGTTACATGGTGGTCTAATACATGATGATTTTAAAGCAAAAGACATTAAAGAGCATTTCTGGATATATTACAGATAGTGCAGTTATACGTGTTGATCTTTATGATATATGTTGTCAAAGAGATAAGTTTTCAGTAGTTTGCGGAAGTTGGTCAATTCATAGACCGTTTTCAGGTTGCGTGGCAGCGCATTCCAGAGCTGTGTGCTTGTATACGAAAAGGTTGATGCATGCATTGATTTGTATTTCAAGCCTTTGCACTTGGGAGGATGAAGGTTAAGGAATGTGCGAGAAGATTTTTTTGCGTCCATTGCCCCTGGTACAAAATAAGTACCTGAATATATGTAAACTGCTTTGAATGTAGTTGCAAAAAACCACAGAAAGGTGGTATATCAAGTCCCATTTCCCTTTCCCTTATGACATCACAATATCAGAAGTGAGCCAAGTATCGGGCAATCAAGCCATTGTGACATCACTGATGAGGTTGGCTCTTATTGGTGGAATGAGTTGAGGAGTAGCCTAGTGGTTAGTGCAGTGGACTTTGATCCTGGGGAACTGAGTTCAATTCCCACTGCAGCTCCTTGTGACTCTGGGCAAGTCACTTAACCCTCCATTGCCCCTGGTACAAAATAAGTACCTGAATATATGTAAAACCGTTTTGAATGTAGTTGCAAAAACCACAGAAAGGCAGTATATCAAGTCCAACTTTCCCTTTCCCCTTTCCCTTATGACATCACAATATCAGAAGTGAGCCAAGTATCGGGCAATCAAGCCATTGTGACATCACTGATGAGGTTGGCTCTTATTGGTGGAATGAGTGGAGGAGTAGCCTAGTGGTAGTGCAGTGGACTTTGATCCTGGGGAACTGAGTTCGATTCCCACTGCAGTTCCTTGTGACTCTGGGCAGTCACTAACCCTTCATTGCCCCTGGTACAAAATAAGTACCTGAATATACGTATATAAACCGCTTTGAATGTATGTTGCCAAAAACCTCAGAAAGGCAGTATATCAAGTCCCCATTGCCTCTTCCCTCCCAGAAGATCAGGATCAGTGCACTGGCACTGAGACTCTGATGAGAGGGACTCACAGGGGTGTGAACATGAGAGTGTCTTCAAATACAGGAGGCCTGGCCTCTCAGATCTTCTCCGCTGGCTCCATTAGTTCTTCTTCTTTTTGTGATGTCCATTTTGAGGGTAATTATTGTAAAACCATATTTGTGTGTAAAAGGGTGATTTACACCCCTATATAAATAGTGACTGGTGTAAAAGTGTGTGGCAGGACATGATGGTTGTGTACTCCTGCCAGTAGGCATGTACAGGAGTGGAGTTGGGTGGCATTCCACAACTATGTGCATGGATTATTAATAGCTAATCTACACACAGTCTGGGTGCAGATGTTTACATCTGCTCAAGGCATGTGTAAAGTGTCCTTGCCTTTAAGGTAGATGCAGTTTCTGCAGCTTATACTAGTATGTTTCAAAGTCACACGGGAGCATAAGAATACCATACTGGGTCAGACCCAATGGTCCATCTAGCCCAGTATCCTCCTTTTAACAGTGGCCAATCCAGGTCACAGGTACCTGACAGAATCCCAATTAGTCGCAGCATTCCAGGCTGCCAATCCCAGGGCAAGCAGTGGCTTCCCTATGTCTGTCTCAATAGCAGACTATGGACTTTTCCTCCAGGAACTTAACCAAACCTTTTTTAAACCCGCTAACTGCAGTTACCACATCCTCTGGCAATGAGTTCCAGAGCTTAACTATTCGTTGAGTGAAAATATGCTTCCTCCGATTTGTTTTAAATGTATTTCCATGTAATTTCATTGAGTGCCCCCTGGTCTTTGTACTTTCTGAAAGAGTGAAAAACCGATTCACTTCTACTCATTCTACAGCACTCAGGATTTTGTAGACCTCAATCATATCCCCCCCTCAGCCGTCTCTTTTCCAAGCTGAAGAACCCTAACCTCTTTAGCCTTTCCTCATACATGAGTAGTTCATTTCCCTGTATCATTTTGGTCACTCTTCTTTGAACCTTTTCTAATTCTGCTATATCGTTTTTGAGATACGGTGACCAGGACTGAACACAGTAGTTAAGGTGAGGCAGCCCCATGGAATGATACAGAGCCATCTATGTATCTTTAAATAGTATCTAAGTAGGCTTCTTAAACATTGTGCCCCATTATAATATTATCTTCATTTTGGTGCTTCCCGTGAAGCACTCTTATGAAGTATGGCTAGAGGCAAGTCACTTATTATTCAGGAAACAGCTGAAGGTGTGCTGTTTTAAACAGGAACTGGAGAAACAATGTGTAAGTATAATTATTTAATTCTTTTGCAATTTTATCTGCTGGGTGATGTACTTGTGAAGATGAGACATTAAATGGAAAAGGGATGGGATTTGATGACCGCCTTTCTGTGGCTACAATCATAGCAGTTTACATATGATTATGCAAGTACTTATTTTACATCTGGGGCAATAGAGGGTTAAGTGACTGTCATGAAACGCTTAGCCATCTGCCTGGGGTTACCCCATGGCCACTTAGAGGGTCTATCCCCAGCACAGCTCAGGTCCGCCTGTACCTGCCGCTTGTGCTCTACACTAGCACCTTCCTCTCACCGACTGGGTCACAACCGCGGTTAGATTGGCAGAGTTTTAAAAAGGGGTTTGGACGGTTTCCTAAAGGACAAGTCCATAAACTGCTACTAAATGGACTTGGGAAAAATCCACAATTCCAGGAATAACATGTATAGAATGTTTGTACGTTTGGGAAGCTTGCCAGGTGCCCTTGGCCTGGATTGCCCGCTGTCGTGGACAGGATGCTGAGCTCGATGGACCCTTGGTCTTTTCCCAGTGTGGCATTACTTATGTACTTACTAGTAAATAAGGCCCGTTTCCGACACAAATGAAACGGGCGCTAGCAAGGTTTTCCTCGGAGTGTGTATGTTTGAGAGAGTGTGTGTGTGAGAGTGACTTTGTGAGAGAGACAGATTGAATGTGTGTGGCTGCAAGTGTGTCTGTTAGAGAGTGTGTGTGTGAGATTGACAGTGTGTTTGAGTGGGTATGTGAGCGAGAGCGAGAGTGTATGAGAGTGATAGAGTGTTTGACAGTGACTGTGTGACACATAGAGAGTGAATGTGATCGAGTGTGAGACATAGCGTGTGTTGTAGACAGTGTTAGAGAGTGAGAGAGACAGTCAGTGTGTGAGAGAGAGAGATAGTGTGTGTGAGAGATAGTGTGTGTGACGGAGATACATCCCCCCCCCTCCCTATGTTGGCTGGAAGGACCCCCCTCCGTCTGCATCTGCCACTGTGTTGTCGCAGGACCCCTCATCTCCTTGTCTGGTCAGTCTCCCCCCCTCCTTTCAGGTCTCCCTACAGCCCTTCTCTCAGGACTGTGGGTCGCCCCTCCCCCCTTCACCTGTGCTGTCAGGACCCCCTCCTCCGCCTCCATCTGTGGTCAGTGTACCTGTTCTGGCCCTCATCCTCCCCTCCTTGTGCCTGAACTGTTGCTTAGCCTGTGGCAACAGTGGAGAGAGCTGTGCAGGACCTCCTGTTCCAACCCCCTTGTCATGTTTGTAGAGAAAGAAAGAGGGAAAAAGAGGAAAAGTGGCATAATGTTTGTAAAAAGGAAGAGGGGCACGGCAGGCAGCGACCAGCTATCAGCTGTGCAAGTGTAAACAAAAGAAAACAAAAAGGAGTTTTGTGCTGCCTGTTCAGTCCCAGCTCGTATTCTCTCGTATTCGCTGCTTGAAAGGACAGGAGGGGAGGGTGCACAGCAGAAGCTGACTTACTTTGCCAGATGCGAAGCAAAAGCTCCTGCCCTCGTTAGTTCTACATTCAGCTGCCAAGGCCACCGGGAGAAACAGAGGGAGGAGAAACGGGGTGCAGAACTCCTCCAGCACATGTGCACAGCAAAGCGAGTGACGCTCCTCCCGAGTGACCCCTTCGCCTCTGACGCTCCTCCCTTCTTCTATTTGACTTCCCTGATAGGTCCCTCATTGGTGTGATGCTCCTCCCTTTTCCTGTTTCAGTTCCCTTTGATAGGTCAGAGCGGTGCAGCTGTGACGCTCCTCCTTCTCTGATAGGTCAGGGCAGGGCAGAGATGTACTCTGATAGGTCAGGGTGGGGCAGATTCAGATCATGGCGGCGCACAGATGGACTGTGGTTAAAAGTGGTTACAGAGCTTCGAACATACGAACTTTTGAAGCCTCAAAGTGTGGTTCAGAACGTTCATGGTGCTTTTTATGTCCAGTTGGGGCGTGGCGTAGGTCGCAGATGGGGCGTGGCTGAGGGCGGTGGTGAGTAGTCCGAATAGCCAGGAGGACTACAGCAGTTCAGGACTTCACTGCCACAGTTGGAGGGAGCTTCAGAACGTTCAAGGTGGGATTATTTATATAGATATGCCTCTAAGCAATCTCCCACTCTCAAATTATCCCCAGTGATTTCTAGACCCACACTCCCAGTGGTCCCACAGTTCCCAAAAAGCACTCACAGACCCAATACACAACCCAGCGGGATTCTTTATCAGTCCAGACAGGCAGAACAAACAAACAAATGTGTTTATTCTCAGAACTTGGAACAGTGGGAAATAAAATGTGCAAATAGCAAAACAGTAACAAGTAACTGAAAAACAGCTCAATTAGAAAACTAACTAAACATCTGCATACTTCCTATAAATACCTGAAGAGATCAGGACATATATCTGTTCACAGAGCTTCAGGAAAGAGATCTTTCTCTCTCTTCTTCCAGGCTGACACTGAAGCACCAGCCAGCCTCTGCTGGGTAATTTCAAAACTCCAGGCCAATCAGAACCCAGAACAGTCAAGTTTCAAATAAAAACTGGTTACATCACTACAGGCACATCCTTTTATCTGTGTGCCAACTAAAAGAAAGAGAAGTTGCCCCTCTGTAACAGCTTTAAGCATAAACATGCACCATCTGTTGGCCAAACAGAACAACTACACTTCAGACATATTTAAGACAGGAAAAAAATCCAATACATTTTACAGGCTTAAAACACACTCACTGTTTCTTCACAGTGACTTATACAGAGAGTCACAAGGAACTGCAGTGGGAATTGAACCCAGTTTCCCTTGATCTCAGGCCAAGGCACCAGGTTATTCCTGGAAAAGACCTGAAATGACTTTTTGGAGTCTGAGATATGCTCAGGAAATGCACATGTGAATTTTGAGTGGAAGTGAAACCCTGGAGCCCAGACCCCACCCCCCACCCCTGTGCCCCTGTCCCAGCTTTTTGCTTTGATCTTAGCAGCCTAGAACCAAGCTTTAGAAAGATAGGGGTTTTTATTTTTAAAAAAGATGTTTTCCAGTAAGTTGTATAGTAGCAGGCAGCTGGAAATTCTGGAAAGGTGACAGGCTTAATGCATACATGTTTGGGTACAGATTAGCAATTCATTTTCTCACACTAGAAAGAGATGCAAGAATGAATTTTCCATAATACAAATGATTATGTCAAGCCAGATCTGGTCTTTGCCTGTTAACAGCTGTCCACTTAGTCAGACTTGAAACACTTGTGTCATGTCATGTATGAAAAGGCATAAGAAAATAGATACTAGTAAGAACAGGGACTTGCCTGCTTAAAAAAAAAAAAAACCCAAAGCAAAACAGAAAAACCCACGAGTACTGAATGGACTTAGAACAGGGGCACATCTTAGAGGCTGTTGATAACAGCCAGTCTCAGATGAAAATACTGTTCAGAGGCATGAGTAAGATAGCAAACAGCCCAGCAGCAGCAAGCATAGCATAATGACTTCCTTGTTCCATGGTGTATGAAGGATGCACAGCCAGTCCATATGTAGGATCCTTAATGTACTACAGACATGACTCAGGCAAGGCGGTCTCAGCATACCCGTGTCTGCAAATGTCTCTCTGTCCAGGCTGCTACAGAGATTGGTCTGAGTGATTCATTTATTTATTTATTAGGATTTATTTACTGCCTTTTTGAAGGAATTCACTCAAGGCAGTGTACAGTAAGAATAGATCAAACATGAGCAATAGACAATTACAGCAGTAAAAATATTCAAAAACAATACAAAGTGTGGCATATATACTACTTACAATGGATTTTGCTCACACCTTTTTCAGTAGTAGCTGAAGGTGAGTTACATTCAGGTACTCTGGATATTTCTCTGTCCCAGGAGGGCTCACAATCTAAGTTTGGACCTGAGGCAATGGAGGGTTAAGTGACTTGCCCAAGAACACAAGGAGCAGTGGTGGGGTTTGAACTGGCCACCTCTGGATTGCAAGACTGGTGCTCTAACCACTAGGCCACTCCTCCACCCCAAAGAATCTTGTTACTCTTTGGGGTTCTACATGGAATGTTGCTACACTTTGAAATTCTGCATGGAATCTTGTTATTCTTTAGAATTCTAGAATCTTTATTTATTTATTTAGATTTTGCTCACACCTTTTCCAGAAGTAGCTGAAGGTGAGTTACATTCAGGTACTCTGGATATTTCTCTGTCCCAGGAGGGCTCACAATCTAAGTTTGCACCTGAGGCAATGGAGGGTTAAGTGACTTCTCCAAGATCACAAGGAGTGGTGGTGGGATCTGAACCGACTGGTGCTCTAACCACTAGGCCACTCCTCCACCCCAAATAATCTTGTTACTCTTTGGGGTTCTACATGGAATGTTGTTGCTACATTGAAATTCTGCATGGAATCTTGTTATTCTTTAGAATTCTAGAATCTTTATTACTTTAGATTCTGCTCATACCTTTTTCAGTAGTAGCTGAAGGTGAGTTACAATCAGATACTCTGGATATTTCTCTGTCCCAGGAGGGCTCACAATCTAAGTTTGGACCTGAGGCAATGGAGGGTTAAGTGACTTGCCCAAGATCACAAGGAGTAGCAGTGGGATTTGAACCGGCCACTTCTGGATGTCAAGACTGGTGCTGTAACCACTAGGCCACTCCTCGTCCAGATAGACTGCTGGAACATGGAGAGTGAGCCAAGCAAACCAGATTCAAGGTGACATGCGCTACTAAGATGTGGCGTCTCATGAGCACTGAGTTACAGCGATATTATGGGCAGAGGAACAGAGAGTTTGCTGGAGGTTCTTTGGGAATTAATAATTCACACAATGCTTCCTGGTGCTCAGATTAATTGTTGACACAGGACACAGCAGGGGCGTAGCCAGACTTCAGATTTTGGGTGGGCCTAGGCAAGACGTGGGTGGGCACCAAGTGCTCTTCTCCCCCCCCCCCCCCCAACCACCACCACCAAAAATATCTTAGCTTGCGGCCGGAAGTAAAACCCGTCTGGCTCAATTACTTCTATTGAAAGCAATGGAAGTAAAACCCGGCTGGCTCAGTCCGTCCTCCTTTTTCTGGAGCCATATGGTAACCCTACTTGCGGGAAAATGCTTCTTTCCAGTATGGCAGTCTGCAGTACGCATGCACTGAAAACTGAGCATGCGCAGGTGCTGGTATCGTGGAGAGTAGTGTTTTCGTTACCATTAGGGGGAAGTCTTCAGCTGGCTGAGCTTGGGATCCCCACCAGCTACTACTAAACGTGTGGTACAGTTGGGTGGGCCTGAGCCCTAAGTGTGTGGGCCCCGCCCACCCAGGCCCACCGGGGACACAGTGCCCATCCTGATCCCTCTGCCCTTCCTTCTATAATAAGCAGATCTTCCTCTGGACTCAGTATGATGAACTCAGTAAAAGGAGGTTCATCTGACTTATGCCTTAAGCCAACCTAAAAGAAGAAAATTATGCGCTACCTTGCGCAGACGAAAATTCCTCTGGGTTGACAGCAGAGCCACACTCTGCCTACTACTGTAGAAAAGGGAATGGATGAGATTGGGAACCAATCAGTTCAAGATAGGATACATCACTGAGCACATAGAGACTGCATGGTTGAGATGTTTCTCACCCCTATGTTAGATTTATCCATCTTTAGCGCACTCAAGGAACTGCCTAGAATTAAAAGCACAAAAATCTCACAGTTTATGCACGCTTTACAGAGTGGTTTTCTGTTTGTTTGGGGGGGGGGGGGGGGGGGGGTTTTGGTAACAGTTCAGCCCTTTTGGCTAATATTTGTGTTAGGTAATTTGGCCTAGGACTACACTGCTACAAGGCCAGGTTTCTCTTATATATGAAAGTAATTTGAATGCTTTGATAGTCTGCTTATTGATCAACTTGGTTATTTTCTTGTGAATACCTTTGTATGTTACAGTGTACAGGACATTTAATAAGTATATGCCAGTAAAGTTATTTATTGTTGAAAACTGCCTGGGGGTGGGGGTGGGGGTGGGGATTGTAATAGGGCTCAGAACTGCTGGTAAATTCCAGGGTACAAAACGAGGGAGGGGGGATTGTCACAGAGCAGCTCATGGAGGAGCTGTCTTTCTTTATATCAGCTCTCCACACTTTAGGAGGCACAAGACCCAGAATCCTGATTCCACATACTGGAGGGCTCATCCCAAAAACAATCTCCAGAACCGCACTTGCGGTTACAGGGTGGATAAGGTGAGCCCTGGGTTATACAAGGATTGGATGAGATGGCCATGGTTCTCATAGGAGCAATTGGACTAGAGAACAAGATGCTACTTAGCAACACATGTACCATTTCTAAAATATCTTTCATACACACAATATCTGTCTCGGGCCCCATGACAATGTGAGGAGGGGGAGGGGGAGAGGTATGGACACCAGCCATTCTAAAATCCTGCCTGGCCTCTAACTAGAAGATTGTGGTGTAGGATTGAGACTCCACACGATTCTGCTCTGTTACTGAGTCATGCGACGTCCTCAGATTCTCCAGTTTTTGACGAGCTTCAAGAAGAGAAACAACCCCAGAACCAGCACGCCACATTACACTGAGTTACTAATGATACCACTGAAGCAGAGGAAGGGAATACAGGGCAAGGGCACAACCTGTTGGGGAGATGGAAAGACTGTTCATGAAGAAGGGAGAGAGGGGGAAGACAGGGTACAGAGGAAGTAGTTGATAGATATATAGGGACCTTTAGGCAGAGGAAGGGTAAGGATAAGCCAATGAAATGATGGAGGTGAAAATAATGCCTGGAGATGTTTTGGGAGCAAGAGAACCCAAGGAGGTTGATGACTGGAGTGCAACCAGGGCAATTGCCTTGGGCTCCCATGGCACAGAAGACCCCAAAGCTGAAGAAAGAACAACTTGCTGGGTCTCTCCCCAAAATTTGCCCTGCACTCCAGGATGTCCAACATCAGCCCTGTTGATTTCATCAGGCTGAGTTGTTGACAGAGAGAAAAAACGGAGAGACAAACTGGTTGAAATAAACAATGAAGGGGGGAGTGGGAGAGAGGAAAGACTGAAGGAGAGGGAAGAAGGTCCAGCAAAAATGATGAGACATAGACTGGATGTAAAGAAAGGTGGGAAAGGCTTGCAAAACATAGTCGGGGGGAAGGGAAGACAGAAAGGAAGGAAGACAGGCAAGAAAGAGAAAAGTTGGGGCAAAGGTAAGAAAGGAAAGGAGTAAAAAGCCTGAGGAGGGAAGGAAAGATAGCTGAGAGGGATGAGAGAGCAAGGGAAAGAGTTTGAAGAAAAAAAGTAGTGTTTAAAGATATTAACAAAAGCTGGAGAGGGAGGGAGACACTGGAAAAGTCACAAAAGTGGGGTGATACATAGAGGTTGAAGAGGGAGAGAGAGTCTGGGGTGAGGTGGTAGTGTTTGTGGGGGGGGGGGGGGGGGCGGGGGAACACAGATCACACAAAGAAAACCAAGAGTGTTAAAAGAAAAATTAGATGACTGGAAAGAAAATGAAAGACAGATGAAAGCAGAAGACAGTGGAAGAAGAGGAAAATGAAAAGACGCAGAAGAGAAGAGGAGGAAGACAGACTAAAGTCCAAACATAAATCAAAGCCAGAGACGCTTGTGCCCAGATGCATGAAAGGAGTTTATCATTGTGTCTTTGGGAAAAGTGCTGCATCCATCTGGCTCTGTGAATGGAAAAGACATTTAATTGCTTGAAAATAACATTAGCTTTGGATTGACCAACCCTTATTCTAAGCCTTTACTACATGTCAGTGAAACTTGGAACAGAGTAACTGACACATAGAGAAAGAAAGTAAAGAAGGAAACCGTACAAATGAAATAGAAGGAGAGAATCCAGTAGAAGAAAATTCCGAGAAGCAAAATCAAAGAAACAAAGCCATAAAGCAGAACCAACAGTAAGATAATAACCCACAAGTACCTCTACTGTTAGTTCACAGCTGACGAGCCCCTGGCCCAGCGAACTAAGTGGTGACCACCAGCAGGATGGAAGAGACTCTACCATACAGGAGAACTCTAAGCTCAGACAAACTTCCTTCCAAAAGAAACTAGATTAATCATTTACATGAAAAGTGTAAGAAAAATTCAGCAAGTTTTGTGACATGTGAAGACCCCACTAGAATGAGGGCCTGTGTTATTTTTAAATGCAGTGATGAACAATATGAGGCGGGGGTTGTGGGGGGTCTGCAATTTGATTCAGCCAGTTCCTTTGCACTTGGAGGGGTGGATTTTGGTTGACTCTCCCCATCAGGAGCTGCCATGGAGGAGTTGTGATATCATGGGGATTTAAGGGGTCCTTTTACTAATGGCCTGCACTGTTGTAGGTGAATGTATTGGACATGCGCAGGTCCATTTCTCAGCATGCCTGCAAAAAAGACCTTGTTTTTTTGGCCAAAAGTTGCTGTGCGGCAATATAAAAATCGGTGCGCGTCCATTTTGGGCCTGAGACCTTACTGCCACCCATTGACTTAGTGGTAAGGTCTCACCAGGGGCGTAGCCAGACTTCCGCGGGAGGGGGGTCCAGAGCCGAGATGAGGGGACACATTTTAGCCCCCCTCCGCTGCCATTGCCGACACCCGCCGCCGCCAGCACCACCTCCAACAGCTTTGACCCCCCCCGCCAACGACCCTCTCGACCCCCCCCCCCCGCCTGCTGTCGCCTACCTTTGCTGGCGGGGGACCCCAACCCCCACCAGCCAAGGTCCTCTTCTTCCTTCATTCTATTTCTGAGACTGACGACCTGCACATTGTACGTGCAGGACGTCAGACTCACAGAAACAGAACAAAACCTTGCGCCGGAAGAAGAGGACCTCGGCTGACTGATCTGCAAGGCTTCGTTCTGTTTCTGTGAGTCTGACGTCCTGCATGTTGTATGTGCAGGACGTCGGACTCAGAAACCAAACGAAGGAAGAAGACTTCGGCTGGCAGGGGTTGGTTTCCCCTGCCAGCAAAGGTAGCAGACGGCGACGGCAGGTTGACGGCGGGAGAGGGGTTGAGAGGGTCATCGGCAGGGGGGTCCAGGGCCAAATTTACAGGGGCCCAGGCCCCCATGGCCCCATAGTAACTACGCCCCTGGGTCTCATGCGTGAAATGGGCAGTAATCGTCAGTACGCAAACACTGCCGATTACCACCCAGTTAGCACTACGTGGTAGAAAATAAAAAATATTTTCGGATACACGTAAAAAATGGAATTATCGCCCTGGGGCACATGGTAGCCGGGCAGTACTTCCAAATTAATGCGTATTGGATGCGCATAGGCGCCTACACCCATTAGTTAAAAGGCCCCTTAAATAGCTGTATTTTGGAGTAAATTTTGTCCTTTCTGCCTCTCAGAAGTAGGCTGAGCGCTTAGTGGCTGGGAGGGGTTTGGGCAAATGAAAAAGAGAGACTAGGACAGGAGAATTATTTGTCCCTTCTCCTGAGAAAAAGAGACCAGGTGTGATTTTTGCCTCTTTCTTTCCTTATTAGAAGGTTGAGGAAAAGACTGCACAAAGCTTGATAGGTTTATTTATTTATTTCATTACAGTGGCGTCAGAGCGGTTTGCATACCAGCATCAGTGTTCGGAACACAGACAAAAATAGCTAAACTGAAAAATGGACATAAAACCACAAAAAAAAAAAGAAATGTTATTGTACAACAATCAATTCCAATACAAATTTCTAACAGAGGCACAAAAGGAGCGAGGACCTTAGAATTATAACTCCTAAGCACGCAGCTTAAGGCACATTAAAAGCCTGGATGATAAATCAGGACTTATCACTTGTCTTAAGTTTCCATAAAGATTTTTCCAAGAGAAAGCCTAAGCGAAAAACATTCCATCATGCGGGAGCCAAGCTGCAATCGGAGAGCAATGCAGCCAGAGGTGAGGAAGCGAGGGAACTGTTAAGAAATTGCTCTGAGACATAACAGAGCAAGTGGGAATAGAATGACTGAGGACAGCCTGCAAGTATGCTGGGAATTTTGTGTAGTAGGTGGAAAGGGCCAGGGTCAGGATCTTGTCTTTAATATGACTCAAAATTGGAAGCCAATGCTGTTCTTGTAATGAATGAGTCATGGATCGTACCTTTTGACATTGTAGAACATCTGACCAGCTGTATTCTGAATAAGCTGGACTTGGGAAAAATCCACAATTCCAGGAATAACATGTATAGAATGTTTGTACGTTTGGGAAGCTCGCTGGGTACCCTAGGCCTGGATTGGCCGCTGTCGTGGACAGGATACTGGGCTCAATGGACCCTTGGTCTACTTATGTACTTATGTAAGCTGAAGCTGATATAGGGAGTTCCAGCCAGTGCAGAGTTAAAATAGCCTGTACAATTTATTACTAGTGCATGGAGTAAAACCTTTAGCTTGGAGAAAAGGCGGCTGAGGGGTGATATGATAGAGGTATATAAAATAATGAGTGGGGTGGAAGAGGTGGATGTGAAGTGTCTGTTCACGCTTTCCAAAAATACTAGGACAAGGGGGCATGCGATGAAGCTGGAGTGCAGTAAGTTTAAAACAAACAAGAGAAAATGTTTCTTTACTCAGCGCATAATTCGACTCTGGAATTTGTTGCCAGAGAATGTGGTTAAGGTGGTTAGCTTAGCAGAGTTTAAGAAAGGTTTGGACAGCTTCCTGAAGGAAAAGGCCATAGAATGTTATTAAATGGACGTAGGGAAAAATCCACAATTCTTGGGACAAGCAGTACAAAATGCTTTGCTCCGTGGATCTTGTCGGGTGATTGTGACCTGGATTAGCCACTGTCGGAGACAGGGTGCTGGGCTAGATGGACCTTCGGTCTGTCCCAGTGTGACGATGCTTATGTCTTATGTCTAACAAATTTTCCTTACAGATGGAAATGGCTAGAACTAAGGGAGGGGCTGACAAATGAAGTGTTTCCTTAAGCCCAATGACCAACTGCCACAAGCATTTGCTGGAACCATGACCAGTGCAAGTTGTAGGATCAAAGATATCCAGCAAGGATTTGTACGAGGGACTTTTTGTTTTTGTAAAACAAATCTTGGTCAGGGACAGTGGTATAGCCACGAGTGGGCCGGGGCCCACCTACTTTAGGCTCTGGCCCACCCAAAATTTGTTCTCCCTTAGGAATCCCCAAGCTCCCCAGCCAAAGACCACCTCCCCGCCGCACAAACTTACATCTTAGGTGGCTGGTGGGATGCCTTCTGCCGCCAGCCCCACCCTCATTTTTCACACATGCGCGAAACTGAGCATACATGGAGGCCACAGCTGGCAGTAGTGTCGTGGAGACGCTGCCGCCAGCCTCCTAAGATGTAAGTTTGTTCGGCGGGGAGGGGGTCTTTGGCTGGCAGGGCTTAGGGAACCCCTCCAACACAAGTATTTCTTTTACTTTGGAAGGGGGTGCCGGAAGGGAGGGAGGGGCGAGGAAATTAAATTTGGGTATTTCCTTTAGTTGGGGGGGGGGGGGAATTAAATTTTGATCCTACCCACTTTGGTCTCAGGCTCACCCTAAATCCACTGTCTGGCTCTATGCCACCGGTTGGGGAGATTGTCACATCTATAGGCAGGGTAATTCTGTAACTAGATGCCCCCACCCATGTGTGTACCCCCTTGCAGATAAGTGCTCTGTAAGTTAAGTGGGTGTTGAGACAAACAAAGCAGATCAATCAGTGATATGGTTCAAAACTTTATTTTCAGAGATTCTCCCGACACAGACTGTGTTTCGCCCACAAGGACTGCGTCAGGGGCTAATAGTCCAAGCAGGACATGAGATTGAAATGTAAAAAACCAGCAGGTTGCTTTCCTCAATCAAGGTGAGGACATCACCTCAATACACAGGGTAAGTCCAGTTGCATCTCTTAGCCCCTGACGCAGCCCTTGTGGGCGAAACACAGTCTGTGTCGAGCGAATCTCTGAAAATAGAGTTTTGAACCATATCACTGATTGATCTGCTTTGTTTGTTTCCACGTTGGATTTTGCAGATCGCTTGCCATCTTGTTTCTTAGTTAAGTGGGTGTTTACAGAATAGGGCTTAGGTGGAATTTACACACGTATGTGTTTAAATGACATGTCTATTCAGTGTGTAAATATTAGTGCGCGTTATACAATTACCTCCCAAGATGTGTAGAGGTGAGGTGTCAATTCAGATCCCAGAGGACGAGAAGATATTTGGAAGACTGAGAAACTGCAGTTGGAGGTCCTGTGCTTGCTGAGAGAGAGGAGAATCAAGAGGAAGACTTCAGGAGACAAGAACACGCTGACCGATATTAAGTCGGCAGCAGTCAGCGTTTACTTGGCCACCATCGGCTGTGTTCCCAGATATTCAATGCTGAGTCATGTGAAGGCACCGACATAGAATATCCGTTTGTATATTACGACCTAAAACTTATGCGGTTAAGTGCAATATTCAGCCCTTAATCGCATAAGATGAAACTCATAATAGAGAATGACACAGGGACAAAGTTTGTCCCTGTCCCATCCCCACGGGTTGTGCCTCCATCCCCACCCCGTCCCCAAGGGCTCTGTCTCTGACCCTACCCTTTCCCCCGCAGGCTCTGTGCTCATCTGCAGAAGCCTCAAACACTTATGATTTTATATTTAAATCTTTTTATTAAAGTATAAAAAGGAACAATATCCAGCTCATTTTCGAAAGAGATCCCCGGCCATCTTCCGACACAAATCGGGAGATGGCCGGCGATCTCCTGAAAGCGGCCAAATCGGTATAATCGAAAGCCAATTTTGGCTGGGTTCAACTGCTTTCCGTCGCGGAGCTGGCAAAACTTCAAGGGGGCGTGTCGGTAGGGTAGTGAAGGCAGGACGGGGGCGGGACGGGGGCATGCTCATGAGATGGCCGGCTTCGCCCGATAATGGAAAAAAAAAAGTCAGGCTTGACGAGCATTTCGCCGGCTTTACATGGTCCCTTTTTTTTCACGACCAAACTTCAAAAAGGAGCCCCAACTGACCACCGTAGGGAATTAGGGATCACCTCCCCTTACTCCCCCAGTGGTCACCAACCCCCTCCCACCCCCCAAAAAATTTTTAATACATTTTTTTGCCAGCCTGAAATGTCATACCCAGCTCCCTGACAGCAGTATGCAAGTCCCTGGAGCAGTTTTTAGTGGGTGCTGTGCACCTCAGGCAGGTGGACCCAGGCCCAACCCCCCCTACCTGTTACATGTGGTGGTAAATGGGAGACCTCCAAATCCCCCCCAAACCCACTGTACCCACATGTAGGTGCCCCCCTTCATCCCTAAAGGCTATGGTAGTGGTGTACAGTTGTGGGGAGTGGGTTTTGGGGGGGCTCAGCACACAAGGTAAGGGAGGTATGCACCTGGGAGCAATTTTTGAAGTCCACTGCAGTGCCCCCTAGGGAGCCCGGTTGGTGTCCTGGCATGTGAGGGGGACCAGTGCACTACGATTGCCGGCTCCTCCCATGACCAAATGCCTTGGATTTGGCTGGGTTTCAGATGGCCGGCCTCGGTTTCCATTATCGGCGAAAACCGATGCCGGCCATCTCAAACCTGGCCATCTCTGACATTTGGCCGGCCCAACCGTATTAGCGAAGAAAAAGATGGCCGGCCATCTTTTTCGAAAATACGGTTGGCTCCGTCCATTTGCGGAGCCGGCCCCAGAGATGGCCGGCCACGGAGATGGCCGGCACCGTTCGATTATGCCCCTCTATGCTGTGCAACTGTTGTTTATAAATCACAAATAGAAAACAATAACAACAATGGGCAGCTATATAAACCCTCCCACCCCCACCACCCTCTACCCTTCCAACCCCAACAATAGCTGATTTCTACTACCCCAAGGAATCCTAATCCACCCTGTTAAAATGTCCAGGGGTACAAAATACAACCCGTTCTATATGCCCTAGAGGGGGAGAAATATGGCCTATGAAGCACTGTTATGATTTTTTTAATCTGTGGATAAATAGATCATCAACAATCTCAGGGTTAAGTCTAGCTCTCCTGTCCTCCACAGTCCTTCCTGCAATAGAAAATGTCATTTCAGAGGACATGCTGGTAGCAGGAATGGAGAGGATCCCCAGTGCCAGTTTTGGCCAGCACTCTTGCTTCTTTTTCCAAAAAAATCAAAACATCCTTGCCTGCATCACTTGAACATAAATAACTGTCCAATTCATTAACAGCCTTCAAAGTAGAGAAAGACTTGGGGACAAATTTGTCCCCGTCCCTGCCCCACCCCATCCCCTGTGTCATTCTCTACCACGTCAAATAGGCTGCTTTTTTATGTGGCTCAATGTATGTGCTTTTATCTTATGTGGTTGAGGGCTGAATATTGTCTTTTAACTGCATAAGTGCCAACTGGGCCCCCTGGAATGCCCACAAGTTAGCTAATTTCATCTTAAGCACTAATTCAAAATGGCTGCCGAGAGTGACCTTGCAAGACTTCTGCGGAAGTCTCTCGCAAGGCCGCTGCTTGAAGTCTCGGTGGCTATTTTGAATCGGCGCCAGGACTGGAGGCAGCAAGAAACAGTCTGCAGCTGCTCCGGGCAGGAAAGACGGGGCTCTTTCCTGTCCTAATTAGATTGTAAGCTCTGCCGAGCAGGGACTGTCTCTTGATGTCCAGTGTACAGCGCTGCGTACGTCTTGTATCATTATAGAAATGATAACTAATAGTAGTATTAGTACTTTTTGGGATTCTGGAATCTTGCTAGTCTTTGTCCTTATCTCTTATTTGTCCTGTTTTGGTTGTCTTGATTAGATTGTAAGCTCTGTCGAGCAGGAACTGTCTCTTACACGTTCAGTGTACAGTGCTGCATACGTCTAGTAGAACTGCAGAAATGATAAGTAGTAGTAGTCTTTGGGATTCCAAAATGTTGCTACTCTTTGGGATTCTGGATGGAATCTTGCTACTCTTTGGGATTCCGGAATCTTGCTACTGTTTGGGATTCTGCATGGAATCTTGCTACTCTTTGTCCTTATCCCTTATTCGTCCTGTTTTGTCTGCCTTGATCAGATTGTATGTTCTGTCGAGCAGGGACTGTGTCTTACATGTTCAAGTGTAGAGCACTGCGGACGTCTACTAGTACTATAGAAATGATAAGTAGTAGTAGTAGTCTTTGGAATTCTGGAATCTTTCTACTCTTTGGAATTCTGCACAGAATGTTGCTACTCTCTAGGATTCTGCATGGAATCTTGCTATTCTTTGGGATTCTGCACGGAATCTTGAAACTCTTTGTCCTTATCGCTTATTTGTCCTGTTTGTCCTAATTAGATTGTAAGCTCTGTCGAGCAGGGACTGTCTCTTCATGTTCAAGTGTACAGCGCTGCGTACGTCTAGTAGCACTATAGAAATGATAAGTAGTAATAGTAGTCTTTGGGACTCTGGAATCTTGCTACTCTTTGGGATTTCGGAATCTTGCTACTCTTTGTCCTTATCCCTTGTTTGTCCTGTTTGTCTGTCCTAATTAGATTGTAAGCTCTGTCGAGCAGGGACTGTCTCTTGATATCCAGTGTACAGCGCTGCATACGTCTAGTAGTGCTATAGAAATGATAAGTAGTAGTAGTATTAGTACTTTTTGGGATTCTGGAATCTTGCTACTCTTTGTCCTTTTCCCTTATTTGTCCTGTCTGTCTGTCCTAATTAGATTGTAAGCTCTGTCGAGCAGGGACCGTCTCTTTATGTCCAGTGTACAGCGCTGCGTACGTCTAGTAGCGCTATAGAAATAAGTAGTAGTAGTAGTCTTTGGGATTCCGGAATCTTGCTGCTCTTTGGGATTCTGCACAGAATGTTGCTACAGTGGGATTCTGGAATCTTGCTACTCTTTGGAATTCCGGAATCTTACTACTCTTTGGGATTCTGGAATCTTGCTAGTCTTTGTCCTTATCCCTTATTTGTCCTGTTTGTCTGTCCTAATTAGATTGTAAGCTCTGTCGAGCAGGGACCGTCTCTTTATGTCCAGTGTACAGTGCTGCGTACGTCTAGTAGCGCTATAGAAATGATAAGTAGTAGTAGTAGGGTCCCATAAATGGCAAAAACAGATTAGAATTAAGGCTGGGTTGGACTTCGACAGCAACTCCAGTAGTTGCGAAACAGGATCCGTGCCGGGCACACTTCTACGGTGTGTACCCCAAAATTGGCAGTGTTTAATCATGAAGAAGTGGAACCTGGGCAGAGGGGGTCAGATTCAACTCTGGCCACCTTGTTGGGAAGACTGGTTGGACTGAGCAGCTCTTTATCTGCGATGTTTACTTTACATAAGTACATAAGTATTGCCACACTGGGACAGACCGAAGGTCCATCAAGCCCAGCATCCTGTTTCCAACAGTGGCCAATCCAGGTCACAAATACCTGGCAAGATCCCCAAAGAGTAGCAAGATTCTGGAATCCCAAAGACTACTACTACTTATCATTTCTAAAGCGCTACTAGACGTACGCAGCACTGTACACTGGACATAAAGAGACGGTCCCTGCTCGACAGAGCTTACAATCTAATTAGGACAGACAAACAGGACAAATAAGGGATAAGGACAAAGACTAGCAAGATTCCAGAATCCCAAAGACTAGCAAGATTCCAGAATCCCAAAGAGTAGCAAGATTCCAGAATCCCACTGTAGCAACATTCTGTGCAGAATCCCAAAGAGCAGCAAGATTCCGGAATCCCAAAGAGTAGTAAGATTCCGGAATTCCAAAGAGTAGCAAGATTCCAGAATCCCACTGTAGCAACATTCTGTGCAGAACCCCAAAGAACAGCAAGGTTCCATTCAGAATCCCAAGTACATAAGTATTGCCATACTGGGAAAGACCAAAGGTCCATCAAGCCCAGCATCCTGTTTCCAACAGTGGCCAATCCAGGTCACAAGTACCTGGCAAGATCCCAAAACAGTACATTTTATGCTGCTTATCCTAGAAATAAGCAGTGGATTTTCCCCAAGTCCATCTTAATAATGGCTTGTGGACTTTTCTTTTAGGAAATTATCCAAACCTTTTTTAAACTCTGCTAAGCTAACAGCCTTTACCACATTCGTTGGCAGTGCATAAGTACATAAGTATTGCCATACTGGGAAAGACCAAAGGTCCATCAAGCCCAGCATCCTGTTTCCAACAGTGGCCAATCCAGGTCACAAGTACCTGGCAAGATCCCAAAACAGTACATTTTATGCTGCTTATCCTAGAAATAAGCAGTGGATTTTCCCCAAGTCCATCTTAATAATGGCTTGTGGACTTTTCTTTTAGGAAATTATCCAAACCTTTTTTAAACTCTGCTAAGCTAACAGCCTTTACCACATTCTCTGGCAGTGCATAAGTACATAAATATTGCCATACTGGGAAAGACCAAAGGTCCATCGAGCCCAGCATCCTGTTTCCAACAGTGGCCAATCCAGGTCACAAATACCCAGCAAGATCCCAAAAATGTACAAAACATTTTATACTGCTTATCCCAGAAATAGTGGATTTTCCCCAAGTCCATTTAATAACGGTCTATGGACTTTTCCTTTAGGAAGGCAGCCAAACCTTTTTTAAACTCCGCTAAGCTAACCGCCTTTACCACATTCTCTGGCAACGAATTCCAGAGTTTAATTACACATTGAGTGAAGAAAAATTTTCTCAGATTCGTTTTAAATTTACTACCTTCATCTCATGCCCCCTAGTCCTAGTATTTTTGGAAAGCGTGAACAGATGCTTCACATCTACCAGTTCAACTCCATTCATTTGTGTAAGAATACTCTTTCACATACAGGCCCAGTGGGTTCTCCCCATGACATCGGTTATATCCAAATATTTTAGGGAACCTTCTTGGCTGTGAGCTTTACAAATGTGCTGACTACAATGTCAAAAAACTCTCCCTATGGAGGCAGCATGGTAAAAGGAGACTTTCCTTGACCTCTCTGCACCTCCTCAGTGCCGTTTTGGGTCTGTGTACTTCGTTTCTCAGTGGTTCTGTGTCATCCGCAGTACAGGAGTACGCCGATGGCAGGCCTGCCGTGAATGTGGAAGAATTAGTGCACAGTAATAGACAAGACAAAATAAATTGACAGTAATATATCTCAGGCATCGATGACAGCCCTGATAGATAATGGTGCTGGGTAGTTATCATATCTTTATGTAAAACAGCTCTATCCTACTTAACATATAGATGCTTAAAAGGTAATAGCTCACAGGACGTCTCTGAGAAAGTGCTCTTCAGAGAGCTTTAACTGCTAGTAAATCTTCGTTTACCGTTAATGATCTAGGGGAAAAAAAAGTCTGCGGCTTTTCTATGTATAAAACATAGCAGGAACTTGCTCGGACTGTGGAACCGCTGGAGCTTTTCCAGATTCCAGACCAAGATCCAGCTTTTTACATTTGCCCTCCTGTTTTGCTGAAATGCTCCCCCTTCCCACAGACTCCCTCCCCCCCCCCCCTCCCTGATATTCCTGGAGCCAAGCTGGTCTAGCATACAGCAGGGTCCCCTTTCTTTCCAGCACCATCCCACACAGGCTGGACTGAGAGGATGACTAATACCCCCCCCCCCCCCATACACACACATACTGATTGTCACTGACCCTAATTAAGAGAAGGATGCCTTGTAACAGAGTCTGAACCCAACATCTCCCTTTTCCTGCTGTCGGATTCAAACTGTTCTTTCTTGCTTGTACAATATGTGGCACCTTGGACTATGTGCCCAGCGGGTACAAATACACAAAGCCAGGAGCCAGCTAGGCTGGGACTCCAGCCAGCCTGTTGACAAGAAAAGCCCTATTTCCAGGCATTCGTGCTGGGGATTTGAACTCATGTCCTCTGGTTAGCAAGAAGCTCATTAATTATTGGCACTTTTCAGAGCTCTGGCAAGAAATGTGGTTTATTAGTGAACTTTGCAAGGCCAGACTTATTCCATCGAAGCACAAGAGAAAACTGTGCTTTCTTTACTGGAGACTGGGGGTTGTTTCTTCTTCTTCTTTCCTGTTTTCCCAGCCCTCCCCACTTCCTTACCCTCTGCATTCCTTGTTTGTCTCCTCGGATGAAGTCTGACAAACTGGAACTTCCTGAGAAGACATGAGAATGCTTTGGTATGTATGAGAAGTGAACAAACAGGCACAGAAAAGATGCATAGCCAACCCTAGCCTGCTTCTCCACCTGAGATGAATCTTGGCCTCAACAGATCTGTTTAGAAAGTCAGAGCCAAGATTCAAGCTGCTTCAGTAACTCCCCAGGGTAATGGTCTGTCAACCGAGGGGGGTCAATTCACTTACACTTTCCAGGTAATTTGATTGGAATCGTTTTCACATGTTTATACTGCTCACTTGTGTGGATTCATAAAAATGTGTGCATACATTTGAAAACATGTGCACATATAGGGCAGTCCTATAAGGAAGGTGCCAAGAAGACGTGTAGATGACCAGAATTCTGGCACATATACACACACCTAGATGCCAATATTCGACTATGCAATATTCTATTACATGTTTTGCCAGCCTCTATGCCAGCCTCAAATGTCATACCCAGCTCCATGACAGCAGTATGCAGGTCCCTGGAGCAGTTTTAGTGGGTACTGCAGTGCACTTCAGGCAGGCAGACCCAGGCCCATCCCTCCCCCCACCTGTTACACTTGTGCTGGTAAATGTGATCCCTTCAAAACCCACCACCAACCCACTGTACCCACATGTAGGTGCCCCTCTTCATCCCTTAGGGCTATGGTAGTGGTGTACAGTGGTGGGGAGTGGGTTTTGTGGGGCTCAGCACCCAAGGTAAGGGTGCTATGCACCTGGGAGCTTTTTCTGAAGTCCACTGCAGTGCCCCCTAGTGTGCCCGGTTGGTGTCCTGGCATGTCAGGGGGACCAGTGCACTACAAATGCTGGCTCCTCCCACGACCAAATGCCTTGGATTTGGTCGTTTTTGAGATGGGTGTCCTCGGTTTCCATTATTGCCAAAAAACGGGGACGACCATGTCTAAGGACGACCATCTCTAAGGTCGACCTAAATGTTGAGATTTGGGCGTCCCCGTCCGTATTATCGAAACGAAAGATGGACGCCCATCTTGTTTCGATAATAGCGGTTTCCCTGCCCCTTTGCTGGGACGTTCCTAGAGATGGGCGCCCCCGTTCGATTATGCCCCTCCACGTCAACCTTTAAACAATGCACATATCCATAACTTCACTTCAGTTTTTAAAGGTAAATATGTCCATTTCAAGAACTACATTTCTATACATAACATTCTGGGGATTTTGGGGGGCAGAAATGTCTTTGGAAATTCTCCTTTTAGCAACATCCATATGCCTTGTGCAATGGGGTATAAACTGAGCTTCTTCTAGATCAATGTGAATCAATCTTTTTGTGGCCACGACCCCATTACTGTGGGTCATGGCCCACTCCCTGGAGGTACAGAGTAATGATACACCTATGTAGGCCCCACCCAGGTCACAGTCTCAAACGTGGGTTTTGTGACTGCATTTGGGGTCCCACCAATAGTTTGGGAATATCTGTTGTAGATCAAGGGTTATTGGTCAGTCCTTGGGACTCATCATGCAGGTTTGATTTTCAAGATATCCGCAATGATTATGCATGAGATATTGCATCTCCATTCTGTGGAAATCGATCTCATGGCTGGCTGGGCCTGGGTACCTCCAGGACCAGGTTTGGCAACCACTGCTTTAGCCTAATGTAGTGACTTCCCAACAGAGGTGTAGCTGGGGGGATGGGTGGGGGTGCCAGGGGAGCTGCCGCTCCCACAAACAGACTTTTGCTGGTGCTGGCACCTCTTTTTTACTTGATGCGTCACATTTAAAACATGCACCAGCGTGTCGGCACTCTGCTCTCCGCTCCCCCCGCGCCTTCAACCTGGCTACGCTTCTGCTTCCCAATTGATAGACATCCTTCTACTGAACTTTACAGAGCTACTTCCTCCTCTCTGGGGTCCATTTCCACACAAATTCTCTCCAGAAGGAAACTTTTCCCTTTAATATCTTGTCCTGTAGTTTGGTATATCTTTCTCTCTTCATTTAGCTTGCAGTTCAAGCTCTGAGCGGGTTCTTTACTTCTGAATTCATGCAGAGGGATGGAGAAACCAAGAAAGCAAAGGGGCAGACGATCCGCAAACTCCAAGGTGGAAACTATACGAAGCAGATCGTTAATAAACCAAAATTTATTTTATTGATATAACCAAGTTAAAATATGCATACAATAGCCCGACACAGGCCGTGTTTCGCCCAACTGGGCTGCTTCAGGGGCTATATAATAATTCTCCACTACCAAAATAGAAATTTGCTGATGAGAGCAAATATACAGTCGATATCCTGAAAAAAACGGCTCATCCAGAAATGCAGAAACAATTGGTTATGGACCTGAGGTCGTACAGACAGCCTCTTATCTTCACAGTTTGCTGCCCCTCACTATCTTTCTACCCTCATCTCCCCTTACGTTCCCGCCCGTAACCTCCGCTCACAGGACAAATCCCTCCTCTCAGTACCCTTCTCCACCACCGCCAACTCCAGGCTCCGCTCATTCTGCCTCGCCTCACCCTATGCTTGGAACAACCTTCCTGAACCCTTACGCCAAACCCCCTCCCTGCCCGTCTTCAAGTCTTTGCTTAAAGCCCACCTCTTCAATGCTGCGTTCGGCACCTAACCCTTACCGTTCAGTGAATCCAGACTGCCCCAATTTGACTGCCCCTATTGGACCGACCGTTCACTTGTCTATTAGATTGTAAGCTCTTTGAGCAGGGACTGTCTCTCTTTGTTAAATTGTACAGCGCTGCGTAACCCTAGTAACGCTCTAGAAATGTTAAGTAGTAGTAGTAGTAGTAGTTATATCAATAAAATATATTGAGGGATGGAGAAAACCTCTGATTTTCTTGTGCACTTCATACACAGACAATAATTCAAAACTCTAAAAAAAACCCATAGGTGTAGGGAAAGGAAGAGTAGGCATTCCCCCTCCCCCTGATTCTCCGCAGTGTCACCTATCCTATTATTACCTGCTCCATAGAAAGCTCTTATGGGTAATGCAAAAATGACTTTGTCCCCCTTGGAGAAATTCCTCCGTACACTGCTGCTAAAAATGTATTTATTTGGATTTATTTACCGCCTTTTTGATGGAATTCACTCAAGGCGGTGCACATTAAGAATAGATCAAACATGAGCAATAGGCAATTACAACAGTAAAAATATTCAAATAACAATACAAAGTATGGCATAATACACTACTTACAATGTCAACACAATACACAACAAAACATTTTAATAGAGACTGTACGGGATAAGCAAAGATGGAACAAAGATTGTAAGCTCTTTAGCAGGGACTGTCTTTCTTCTATGTTTGTGCAGCGCTGCGTATGCCTTGTAGCGCTATAGAAATGCTAAATAGTAGTAGTAGTAATGGAACATGTAGATATGTAAAAGAGTAAGAAGCATAAGAAAATAAGTGGACTGATTTAAAGAAAGTTGCTTATTGTTCATATTGAGCAGGAACTAGCTAGGTCCTCAGATTGAGTCTTAAACAAAAGACACCACTTGGAAATCCACCAACAGAAATCCACATTATGCCCAAAGGGTGCAGAACCATTGCAATCATCCCAGAGGCAGATACTGTAGCAGAATAGCATTCGCCTCCTCTCTACAGTAAAATGGTTTATTTCTCCCTGTTGCAAGAGTTGGGAGAAATAAACAGTTTGAGTTTGCATAAGCCATGACTACAGTGTATCTTTGAGCACGAGGATACAAATGCCTCCCAAACCCCCCCCCCCCCTCCCTCCGGATCACCATTTCGGACCACAGACCCACACCCAAGCTCGACTGCAGGCAAACTGGAATGGATGACTGAGATGAGAGTGGCCCTGAATGTGATACTGAACTGGCTGATCAGCTTTGTGGGCCGGGGCCGGAGCTAGCACACAGGTGAGACCTGGGTTACACTTGCAATCTATGCTGTCATGGGTCAGCCAAGGTGAGATCTCTCCTCCAATCAAGGGCTGCCTTCAGTGACCTCCTCTGGGCTCCGATTCTGTCACTGTTGGTCCCTCTGGCTTTGCGGGAGCTTCCTCGTGCTTTTCCCTGCCTCTGCAAGGGCAGACCCTCCATCTTTGTCTCAAGAGCATGTGAGCTCTCTCCTTCCCCTTCTAAAGGTGAACTCATTTTTCACCCAAAAGCACAAACGCAGCAACCTTTTCCTCCAATTCACAGTATCATAGTAAATGTCGGCAGATAAAGACCTGCACAGTCCATTCCATCTGCCCATTTCATCTGTCAACTATCTCCACCTTTGCAATAAACAACTTTCTCTTTACAACTTCACTTCTACTTCTAGCAACAATGATTGCCTTGGGGTAGTGAGCTTCTGATTTTCAGCTAACCAGAACACTGTACCAGTGATTTCATGGTAAGAATCCTAAAAGAGAACTTTAAAACAATACAGGAACGTAAGACCTTTGAAGTCAGAATGATTAAATATTTTGACACCCACCAGACAGGACTTAACAAAGATCTGGGTTTTCTATAAACCATAAAGTCAGTGGCGTACCAAGGGGGGGGCGGTCCGCCCCGGGTGCATGCCGCTGGGGGGGTGCCACGTGCTTGTCGGCTTTTCGTTTTCATGCTCCCTCTGCCCCGGAACAGGTTACTTCCTGTTCCGGGGCAGAGGGAGCATGAAAACGAAGAGCCGGCAGGCGAGCGGCACCCCCCCCCCCAGCGACGTGGACCCGGGGAGGGGGTTTCGCCGGGGGATCAGGGTTTTTTCACCGGGGGGGGGGGGGGGGGGCGTTGCGCTGTTCCGGGAGGGGGGGGGGGCGCTGCACCCAGGGGGCGGGGCGCATCGGCGATCCGCCCCGGGTGTCAGCCCCCGTAGGATCGCCACTGCATAAAGTTGTATTGCTCTGTTTGTCACCCTCCTGTCTCCATGCATATCTCACCTATCCACTCCCATCCTGTTAGACTGTCACTGAAATGCTTTGATGTTTCACTTATATATACTGTCATTTACCAACATTTGCTAATTTCCGATCTGACGAAGAAGGGCAACCTTCGAAAGCTAATCAAGAAATGTATTAAGTGCATTAGTGCATAAAATCATTCACGGTGAAGCCCCTGCATACATGTCTGACTTGGTAGACCTGCCACCCAGAAACGCCAAAAAATCATCCAGAACTTTCCTCAACCTCCACTTCCCTAAGTGCAAAGGCATAAAGTATAAAGGACTACATGCTTCAACCTTCTCCTACAAGAGCACGCAACTCTGGAACGCACTACCACGCGGCCTGAGAGCGGTCTACGAGTTGACAGACTTCCGCAAACAATTGAAGACCTATCTCTTTGACAAAACATACCGCAAGGAGCAAAACATATAAATCCCATATACATCACAACAATGCCCCAAGATATTACCCCACGTAATCCACGTCCCCGTACTCTCCCATTCAATATCTACCCACAGATAAAAACTGTCTACCCCATCGCTCACTTGCTATTATTCGATCAGCGTATTAAATCCCTTACACTATATCCTTTAGTTTCCACGCCCCAAAGGCGACTGATCTGACCTTGTCTTCCTTTATCTGTTCACAATGTAACCCATAATCGTAATGTAATGTAATATAAGAAACTGTATTTCCATCATTTACAATGTATTGTAAGCCACACTGAGCCCGCAAATAGGTGGGAAAACGTGGGATACAAATGCAACTAAATAAATAAAAATAAATGTCCAATAAAAAAGGTATCATTTTATTTTCTTTTCCATGTTTTATTTTGTTTGATTTCTGTTGATTTTCAGCTACAAACTATAAATAAATTAGCTGTATTTATTTGCAATAAGCGGTGAACATTTTGAAAAAGAACAGAGTCTTCCTGTTTATGTTGATGTGCAGGGTTTACACCGTCTGGTAAATTTGCATAAGACCAGAACAGTCACTGTAGGGCCCGGCAGGAAATGTTGTTCTATTTATTTATTTATTTATATCCCACATTATCCACCTTTTTACAGGCTCAATGTGGCTTACAATTCATCGAGGATATGGAGGATATGGAAGAAGCAGTATATTAAATCCAGGAATAAAGACACATTTCTGTGCATAATGGAACATCCTTTAGCCTCTGATGAACAGACTTTGATGATGATCTATTCAGAACCTATATGAGAATGTTGGTACTTACGAAATTGGGAGACTGAGCATCTAAATGGCAGATGACGTTTAATGTGAGCAAGTGCAAAGTGATGCTTCTGGGAAAGAGGAACCCGAATTATAGGTACGTCATGCAATGTTCCAGATTAGGAGTCACGGACCAAGAAAGGGATCTAGGTGTCGTCGTTGATGATACGTTGAAACCTTCTGCTCAGTGTGCTGCTGCGGCTAAGAAAGCAAATAGAATGTTAGGTATTATTAGGAAAGGAATGGAAAACAAAAAATGAGGATGTTATAATGCCTTTGTATCGCTCCATGGTGCGACCGCACCTCGAATATTGTGTTCAATTCTGGTCACCACATCTCAAAAAAGATATAGTGGAAGTAGAAAAGGTACAGAGAAGGGTGATGAAAATGATAAAGGGGATGGAACGACTTCCCTATGATGATAGGCTAAAGCGGCTAGGGCTCTTCAGCTTGGAGAAAAGGCAGCTGAGGAGAGATATGATAGAGTTTTATAAAATAATGAGTGGAGTGAAACAGGTAGATGTGAATCGCTTGTTTACTCTTTCCAAAAATACTAGGACTAGGGGGCATGCGATGAAGCTACAAAGTAGTAAATTTAAAACAAATCAGAAAAAGAATTTTCTTCACTCAACGTGTAATTAAACTTTGGAATTTGTTGTCAGAGAATGCAGTAAAAGCAGTAAGCTTAGCGGGGTTTAAAAAAGGTTTGGCTAGCTTCCTAAAGGAAGAATCCATAGATCATTATTGAAATGGACTTGGGAAATATCCACTGCTTATTTTAGAATAAGCAGCATAAAATGAATTGTAGTTTTTTGGGATCTTGCCGGGTATTTGTGACCTGGATTGGCCACTGTTGGAAACAGGATGCTGGGCTTGATGGCCCTTTGGTCTTTTCCCAGTATGGCAACACTTATGTACTTAGGATTCTGAATGGAATCTTGTTACTCTTTGGGGTTCTACATGGAATGTTGCTATACTTTAAAATTCTGCATGGAATCTTGTTAGTCTTTAGAATTCTAGAATCTTTCTACTCTTTGGGGTTCTACATGGAATGTTGCTACTCTTTGGGATTCTGCCAGGTACTTGTGACCTGGATTGGCCACTGTTGGAAACAGGATGCTGGGCTTGACGGACCTTTGGTCTGCCCCAGTACAGCAACACTTATGTTCTTATGTACTTTAGAATAAATGAGTCTGTCTGAACTTAGAGGCTGAGAAGAAAGAGAAGATCAGTGAACACAGTAAGTTAGTGCTTTCAGCAAAATGAAGACAAGCAAATAGGAACTGAAGAAGAAGGGAGATAAGGAACCTGAATGCAGAGGATGAGGACACACTAGGACAAGAAACTTGTATTAGGAACAAAAATTCACATGAAGTCCTTTCATTTTGGGTGGCATTATTCCCTGGATAGACAAGTTAATACGGGATGGCTGCCTTCACCTCATTTGGCATAAATGTGGTGAAAGAGGATCATTTTCAATGTCTGGTGAACCAGCCCAGTAATCCAAATGTTTTGCTCTGAACTTATATCTCATATCTATAAAATATACTCATTGTCGTGTCCAGTGACACCTGCTATGTTACCGTTCAAATTCAAATCAATTCTTCTATACTGCTAATATCCCCTTTCCAGGGTTCAGTGTGGTTTACATTCTAGTTGAGACAAAAACAGATAGTGTTAGTGTGAGGTATGAGAAACATTAGAGACCATTGGATTAATGCATGAGACTAAAACCGTTATAGGAAAGGATAATGGATGATACTAGGAGGTAGAAGTCAATGGATTGTTATGAAGCAGTCGTTGGGAAGAGAAAGGTTTTTATCCTCTTCCTGAAGCTGAGGTAGCTGTTTTCTGTTTTGATGGTGATAGGTAGAGAATTCCGTATTTTAACTCTAAGTACTGTGAATAGAGAGCTGTAAACAGGGCCGGTCTTAGGCAGAGGCGACCAAGGCGACCGCATAGGGCCCCGCGCCTAAGGGGGCCCCGCACAGCGCGCCAAAGGGGGCCCCGCGCAGCGCACCTCAACTCTGCCTTGCTCGTGCCTCTGCTCCGACCTCCGCTGCTGCTCACCTTAGTTGCCTGAGATTATCTCCATTCCCACGGCTCAGCCGCTCTGCTTCCGCCACCACCAGCGCGGTGCCCACCCCTGGCTTGGGCCCGCTGAGCCCGCCGTCAGCTCCCGAGTCCCTGGACCCCGGCGACTGAGCGATGCCAGTGAGCCCGCCCAGGCAGCGACGGCCCTGCCCCCGACGACAGACAGTTGCAGCGCGACGGCGCACCTCCAGGCTCCAGCTTCCCGCTCAATGTCCTGCCTTCTGATGTATTTCCTGTTTCCGGGAGTCTCTGAGCGGGAAAAGCTGGAGCCTGGTCGGAGGTGGTGAGGATGTGAGGTGAGCCATCGTTGCTGACGCCAACAGTTGTGCACTTATGCCAAATCGAAAGCGGATTCCATGCAGGCAGGAGATCAGGAGAAGTGTCTCTCTCATGTAACGACGCTTGCGGACGGTGCAAGGGTTGGAAATGTCTGCCTCCCTGAGAGGAATTTGGCCCAACAACATTAGTTGCTGGAGAAGCTGAGCAAGTAAGATCTTCTGGCTTGGAAGAGGCTGTTTCTAACATTTCTGGGTTATTTTCACATAGATCTGCAGATATTTCTCCTGATAAAATTTGGATGGCAATAGCAGATTTAGCTAAAACACTGCTTCCAGTAATTAATGATATGACACCTCGAATTAATCATTTGGAAGCTAGACTGCAATCACAGGAAGAAAAGATTATTAAGCTAAAATCTGAGAATGGAAATCATGAAGTAGCAAAATCTGATATAGTTCAAACTATTTTAGTAACTGATGTGGCTACTTGCCTTTCTGGTTTGATGGGTTACAGAGTAATAGGGGAATTTGAAATTACTGGATCTTTTCTTAATATTTTTCCTTATTCTCCTTTGTTATGAGAATTGGAACTACTAATTGTAGTGGACTTCAACTGAATAATTTCTGGGGAGGGAGGTTTCATGATAGCATTGTGCTTATTATTTCAATCAGTTTTTTTGTACAAGTTTAGCTTTAGTTGTCTTTATTTGAAATTTCATAAATAAAAAAATGTTCTAAAAATGGAATAATCTTATCAATGGGGCGGAGTTAGGGTGGGGGCGGGGCTAGGGTGGGTGGGGCTAGGACGGGGCACCACCAAATTGGTCTGCATAGGGCCCCGCACTTGCTAAGACCGGCCCTGGCTGTAAATCTTCTGATTTCAAACTGTCTTTTGAAATGGTGATGCTATCATCAGCTGTTCTGTCAGTCTGTTAAACTGGACCAGACGTAGCGAAGTGGTTCAGAGATGAAGCCCTGTAGGATTTGAAAAACTAAGCAATCAGCTTTGAACCTGAGTATTTCTGCTATGGAAGCCAATGCAGTTTGTTGAGATGAGTTGAAACACCGGCATATCTATTTAATCTGTATACTAGTCTAGCAGCTGTGTTCTGTATGATTTGCAGTTTTTTCTGATATTGAAATAGACTGTACAATAATTCAAGTGAGGTAGAACTAACAATTGGGTATTGTTAAATAACTTCTGGTTTTTAAAAGAGAAAGAATGTCATCAGATGTATTATTTCTAACTAACATTGGACAATAAGTATGTTTTTGAAATGAATTGACTATACACCATATTGGGCTTGAAGAAGCCAACCAAGATGTTCAATGTGGAATAATGAATTAGACGAGTAATATCTGGGGATAAACAGGTTAATACCATGTTTTTTTTTCTGTTTACTGGTTAATTGATCTCCTTGTCTTGTTTCGCTCTCCCTATTTAGTGGTCTAAGGAAGAGAATAGAATTGCCTGACTGAAATAATTCCTATATATTACTTTCTCTGTATTTCCGGCAAGTTGTTTTATCGCTTGTAAAATTTTAAATGGTTATAAATAAAAATTTTTTTTAAAAAAGAACTAACAATTGGACTAGTAGTGTGAAGGCTGTTGAGCCATGATCTCCTTTGTAACCTTGTCTCCTTGTGATAATAGTAACAGTGTATGAGATGGTATAGGTAAGTTTCACTTACAGTCTTTGTGTAGGTTCTGGGGAAACTCCAGGGGTTCTGAGATCCTGAAGCTGTCATTGAAGTAGCTTTGAGGAATCTAAGGCTGTAAGCCAGTTTATAGTTTCTTCAGCCTCTGGCGCTGTTCCAGGAGCCCATGTGGATGATGGGTGGTCCTGGCTGCCCACCTTTTCCAGTAATCCTTTGGCCCTAAAAGTGGATGCACAGGTTCTCCGCTCCCACTGACTACTACTACTATTTGGCATTTCTATAGCGCTACAAGGCGTACGCAGCGCTTCACAAACATAGAAGAAAGACATTCCCTGCTCAAAGAGCTTACAATCTAATAGTCAAAAATAAAGCAAGCAAAGCAATTAACGTGGGGGGAGTGGTTACAAGTCAAAAGCAATGTTAAAGAGGTGGGCTTTCAATCTAGATTTAAAGATGGTCAAGGATGGGGCAGTAATATTCCAGTAAGATGTGTAAATAAAAACTTAAAGCAAGACGGTCAATATATTGTATATGGATTTTCAGAAGGCACTTGGCAACATGAAAGACTCCCAGTCACACCACAGAGCTTAAGAGGAGTGGCCTAGTGGTTAGGGTGGTGGACTCTGGTCCTGGGGAACTGAGGAACTGAGTTCGATTCCCAGCACAGGCAGCTCCTTGTGACTCTGGGCAAGTCACTTAACCCTCCATTGCCTGCCGCATTGAGCCTGCCATGAGTGGGAAAGCGCGGGGTACAAAATGTAACAAAAAAGAGGCTGCTGTCTCTGCAGGTGCTCCTAGACCCTCTCCTCACAGACTGTCCTCTCTAGGGCAGCCAAGTTAGAGTCTTTGGGCTGGATGGGCTCTCCACACATGCAGGTCATTTGAACGGGGAGGCAACAAGCCAAAGACTGAGATATGAATTGAGCTTAGGGTTTTATACCCTGGGGAGTTCCTTCCAAAACTAATTTCTTCCCCATATTTAGGGTTACCATATTTTATCCCCCAAAAAGGACACATGCCCCACCCCCTTTCATGCCCACCCCGCCCCTTCATGCCATGTCCTGCCCCCTTTCACTCCCTCGCTCTGCCCCCTGTCACATTATCCCCCTCCCCCCTGTCACACACCCCGTCACTCCCCCTCCCCGTCACCCCCCTCCCCTTACCTTACTACTGCCCTGGTGGTCTAGTGACCTCTTCGGGGCAGGAAAGAGCCCCTTCTTTCCTGCCTGGAGCGCTGCCCTGCTTGCATCCTTCCTGTTTGTGATCTCTTGGATGTTTTCAAATTTGACTTTCATGGATGCCGATGTTCTTCATGAAAGTGGTGACATATTACCTGTGAGGTCATCTGTTGCTGCAACAATCGAACTCCAAGTACCAGAGACATTGCTCTTGTCTTTAAGTTTCATTTTCTGCCTTTGGTTGTTGAAGCCTATCTTGATTTCTGGGGTCTGTGGGTTTGGCTGGTGAGCTGTGTCTGAGATGAACCCTCCTGGTCTGCGAAAGGGGTTGTGTGTGGCTTGTGGGCTCAGCCGTGATGGGCAATTCTTCCCTCATCATTGATTACAGTAATAGAGGGGATTTGAGGGGAGGCAGACTGGTAATGGCTCATAATATGGTCCAGATTCCCTAAATCCATTGTTAAGTTATCAAAAATAAGTGTTTTAAATTCTTATGGGGGACACATGATACTAAAAAGGCATCTTGAGTTATGTGGTTTCCTGGCGTGAAAGAGCAGGAGTTCCTTGCTAGGTCAGAGCTAAATTTGATCAGGCCAACATCCAATACATGAGAGTGACCAATCTGGTTCAGAAATAATCAAAGAGTTTAATACTGTACTGTTTTTTTCTGAAGAAAACATCAACCTAAGGCCACTTGGGTATTTCGGTGCTTCAGTCTTATCTGCAGTCAATTTCAGGCCATGCCAGGAGGGCTCAAGGACTCTGACAGGGTGGGATTATGCTTGGATCATTGCAAATGCGCACATCACGCATGCATGCATCCTCCAGAGCACTAAGGTGCTTTGCAGGGCCGGTCTTAGGGCGAGGTGACCGCATAGGGCCTCGCGCTTAAGGGGGCCCTGCGCGGTGCGCCTGAACTCCGCCCCGACCGCCCGAGTTCCATTCCCCCTCCCTCTGAATTTTAAAAGTCATCTAAGTTACCTCGTTGGGGTTATGGCGGCAGGTGGCAGCAGTGAAAAGCATGCGAGCTGCTCGGCGCTTCAGGAGCCTTCCCTTCCCTCTCTCAGCTCTGGTCCCGCCCTTGCGGAAACAGAAATGAGTGCGGGACCAGAGCTGAGAAAGAGAAAGGAAGGCTCCTGAAGCACCGAGCTCGCACGCTTTTCACTGCTGCTGCCTGCCACTGTAACCTGACGAGGTAAGATGACTTTTAAAATTCGGAGGGAGGGAGGCCTCGGAAGGAGGGAAGCCTTAGCGCTGGGAGGGAGAGGGGAGGGGGGATGGTCCTGGAGCTCGGAGGGGATGGCCCTGGAGCTCAGAGGGAGGGGTGACGGCCCTGGAGCTCAGAGGGAGGGGGGCCGGCCCTGGAGCTTGGTGGGGGTGGAGCTAGGGTGGGGCCCCATCAAATTGGTCTGCACAGGGCCCCGCACTTGCTAAAACCATCTTCCCCTCTCCTCCTTGATATTCAGCCAGCATATTTTAAATGCTGAAGAAGGTACTGAAGAGGCAGTGAAAGGAACAGTCAAAGGAAATACTGCCTCAAGTGGTGGCTCCAAGAAGGCCAGTGATAAAATCCGCCAGCAAACACCAGTATGGCAGATAAGATGCCTGCATCAGGGGTGATAAATCTAAAAAAACATTTATAGGATCCATTAATACCAATATAAAATAATGACACGTAACTAAAATTGTATCACTGGCCCTCCTGGCGGTATTTCCTTTGACTATTTGGTATCTGGATATTGGCTGGTACTGAATGTCCCCGTATAATTTGGGAAGCACTACCTATCCAGGCACCAGTGATATTCAGACCGGTTCCCAGCTACGTAATCAAATAAAGTTAGTACAGCCCTTTTCTTCTCCTAACTTTATCGGGCAGTTACCTGGTTAACGGACTGAATATTGCTGCTAACCAAATAAGGCCAACTCTTCCCAGGTTCCGCCCCTGGACCACCCTAGCACCAGCAGGACAGCGCTGAGGCGGTCTGTCCAGAGTTTCTGTGCGGCTGAAAATCCAGGCATCCTATGGTCCACTCGAGAAAAAGATCTAGGTGTTGTTACAGACAGTATGCTGAAATCTTCTGCCAGTGTGCAGCAGCGGCCAATAAAGCAAACAGGATGCTAGGAATTATTAGGAAAGGGATGCTAAATAAGACCAAGAATATTATAATGCTTCTGTATTGTTCCGTATTGCATTTAGTTCCAGGGCCGCCAAGAGGGGGGGACAGGGGGGACAAAATTCCTCGGGGCCCGGGCCTCCGGGGGGGGGGGGGGCAGTGCCGCTGCCGCAGTCCGGCTCGCCCGCCCGCCCTCCATCGCTCCCTGGCATTGAATTTAAGTGCCTCACCTTCAAAAGAGCAAGCAGGGGCAGACCACTCCTTCCTTCCGTGTCCTGCCCTCGCTTCACATAACTTCAGCGAGGGCGGGACACAGAAGGAAGCAGTGGTCTGCCGCTGCTTGCTGCGGTTTCGAAGGTGAGGCGCTTAAGGTTAGTGCAGAGGGCCGGGGGTGGAGAGAGGGCCCGGTGGCAGGTGGAGGGGGGGGGGCCCGGGGGGCGGCCTTGTCCCGGGCCTGGCCCAGTCTCTCGGCGGCCCTGTTTAGTTCTGTTCGCTGTAGATCAAAAAAGATACAGTAGAATTAAAAAAGGTTCAAAGAAGAGTGACCAAAATGATATGAGGAAAGGCTAAAGAGGTTAGGACCCTTCAGCTTGGGAAAGAAACGGCTGAGGGGGGGATATGATTGAGGTCTACAAAATCCTGAGTGGTGTAGAATGGGTAGAGGTGAATCGACTTTTCACTCTTTCAAAAAGTACAAAGACCAGAGAACAATCAATGAAGTTACATGGAAATACTTTTAAACAAATATGAGGAAATGTTTTTTCCACTCAAAGAATAGTTAAGCTCTGGAACTCACTGCCGGAGGATGTGGTAACAGCAGTTAGCGTATCTGGGTTTAAAAAAGGATTGCACAAGTTCCTGGAGGAAAAGTTCATGGTCTGTTATTGAGATGGACATGGGGGTAGCCATTATTTGCTCTAGGACTGGTAGCAGGGAATGTTGTTACTATCTTGTGACCTGGATTGGCCATTGTTGGAAGCAGGATACTGGGCTAGATGGACCATTGGTCTGACCCAGTATGGCTATTCTTATGTTCTTATCGACACCTTCATTTTTGTTTTTAAAGCAAATATTTCTAGACTGAAGGCTTAGAGCTCTCCGAGCAGTCAAGTTTCATATGTGAGAGTCTGAGCTTGGAAATGAATGATTGAATGAAGTTTCCAAACAGACAGACACAGCACAAAAAGACTAGCCCTTTCTTTCCTTTCCTTTCCTTTCCCTCTGCTCTATGATTCAGTGCTTATCTAGCTGAGCAAACCCTCTCATTCTACAAATTGGTACCTACTATTAAGTACCAAGTGCACACATACTTTACAGACTACAAACATTTGCACATGGATTGGTATTTAAGTGTGGAAGAGCTAGACAATTTCTAGAAAGTACACATTAAAGTCATTGTGATACTCCGAGCGAGGGTTGAGCAGGGCCGTGCCGATGCGGTAAGCGGGGTAAGCGCCGCAGGGGGGCGCCCACCTCTGGAGGGCGCCGCCGCGGTGCTTACTCTCGCCCCGCGCCGCCGAGGCCTTTAAATCTTTTACCTGGTCGCAGCAGCGTCAGTGAAAGCGCTGCCGACGTCTCCCTTCCCTTGCACTCATTGGTTCCCTCAGTGTCCCGCCTTCTAGGAGAAGGCGGACACTGAGGGAACCAAGAGCGCGAAGGGAGATGTCGGCAGCGCTCCGCTTTCACTGACGCTGCTGCGACCGGAAGTAAAAGATTTAAAGGCCCCAGGGTGCGGAGGAAAGAGCAGAGGCATAGGCGCCCCGTATAAGAGGCTTGGGGAGGCTAAGCCTCCCCAGCCCAACCATGACCTTTAAAACCGGCTCCGGTCCCCACCTGGCAGTGTTGACGGCGTCCCCTGTGCCTTTGAGCAGCTTACCGGCACACGCAGCACTTCTCTTGTTTCTCCTCTTCGTTGCCGTCGCGTCGTCCCACCCCCCCACCCCCCCTTCACGCGATTTGCGAACCGCGCTGCCGCTTAGCACTGCTTAAAAAAAAATTTACACGTCAGCAGGAACAGGCTGCTTCAGCCAATCCCAGGAGCCTTCCTTCAGCCCTTGGGCGGAACACGCTGAAGGAAGGCCCCTGGGATTGGCTGAAGCAGCCTGTTCCTGCTGATGTGTAATTTTTTTTTAAGCAGTGCTAAGCGGTTCGCGAATCGCGTGAAGGGAGAGGACAATTTGCTGGAAATGGAGGGGAGGGGAGAGAGGAGGATTGCTGGCTATGGATGGAGGAGGGAAGGGCAGAGGGGGACAAGGATGGACATGGGGGCCCACGGAGAGGACAATTTGCTGGAAATGGAGGGGAGGGGAGAGAGGAGGATTGCTGGCTATGGATGGAGGAGGGAAGGGCAGAGGGGGACAAGGATGGACATGGGGGCCCACGGAGAGGACAATTTGCTGGAAATGGAGGGGAAGGGAGAGAGAGGAGGATTGCTGGTTATGGATGGAGGAGGGAAGGGCAGAGAGGGACAAGGATGGACATGGGGGCCCACGGAGAGGACAATTTGCTGGAAATGGAGGGGAGGGGAGAGAGGAGGATTGCTGGCTATGGATGGAGGAGGGAAGGGCAGAGGGGGACAAGGATGGACATGGGGGCCCAGGGAGAGGACAATTTGCTGGAAATGGAGGGGAGGGGAGAGAGGAGGATTGCTGGCTATGGATGGAGGAGGGAAGGGCAGAGGGGGACAAGGATGGACATGGGGGCCCAGGGAGAGGACAATTTGCTGGAAATGGAGGGGAAGGGAGAGAGAGGAGGATTGCTGGTTATGGATGGAGGAGGGAAAGGGCAGAGAGGGACAAGGATGGACATGGGGGCCCACGGAGAGGACAATTTGCTGGAAATGGAGGGGAGGGGAGAGAGGAGGATTGCTGGCTATGGATGGAGGAGGAAGGGCAGAGGGGGACAAGGATGGACATGGGGGCCCAGGGAGAGGACAATTTGCTGGAAATGGAGGGGAAGGGAGAGAGAGGAGGATTGCTGGTTATGGATGGAGGAGGGAAGGGCAGAGAGGGACAAGGATGGACATGGGGGCCCACGGAGAGGACAATTTGCTGGAAATGGAGGGGAGGGGAGAGAGGAGGATTGCTGGCTATGGATGGAGGAGGGAAGGGCAGAGAGGGACAAGGATGGACATGGGGGCCCACGGGAGAGGACAATTTGCTGGAAATGGAGGGGAGGGGAGAGAGGAGGATTGCTGGCTATGGATGGAGGAGGGAAGGGCAGAGGGGGACAAGGATGGACATGGGGGCCCACGGGAGAGGACAATTTGCTGGAAATGGAGGGGAGGGGAGAGAGGAGGATTGCTGGCTATGGATGGAGGAGGGAAGGGCAGAGAGGGACAAGGATTGGACATGGGGGCCCACGGAGAGGACAATTTGCTGGAAATGGAGGGGAGGGGAGAGAGGAGGATTGCTGGCTATGGATGGAGGAGGGAAGGGCAGAGAGGGACAAGGATGGACATGGGGGCCCACGGAGAGGACAATTTGCTGGAAATGGAGGGGAGGGGAGAGAGGAGGATTGCTGGCTATGGATGGAGGAGGGAAGGGCAGAGAGGGGACAAGGATGGACAGGGGGGCCCACGGAGAGGACAATTTGCTGGAAATGGAGGGGAGGGGAGAGAGGAGGATTGCTGGCTATGGATGGAGGAGGGAAGGGCAGAGAGGGACAAGGATGGACATGGGGGCCCACGGAGAGGACAATTTGCTGGAAATGGAGGGGAGGGGAGAGAGGAGGATTGCTGGCTATGGATGGAGGAGGGAAGGGCAGAGGGGGACAAGGATGGACATGGGGGCCCACGATAGGACAATTTGCTGGAAATGGAGGGGAGGGAGAGAGAGGAGGATTGCTGGCTATGGATGGAGGAGGGAAGGGCAGAGAGGGACAAGGATGGACATGGGGCCCACGGAGAGGACAATTTGCTGGAAATGGAGGGGAGGGGAGAGAGGAGGATTGCTGGCTATGGATGGAGGAGGGAAGGGCAGAGGGGGACAAGGATGGACATGGGGGCCCAGGTAGAGGACAATTTGCTGGAAATGGAGGGGAAGGGGAGAGAGGAGGATTGCTGGCTATGGATGGAGGAGGGAAGGGCAGAGAGGGACAAGGATGGACATGGGGGGCCCACGGAGAGGACAATTTGCTGGAAATGGAGGGGAGGGGAGAGAGGAGGATTGCTGGCTATGGATGGAGGAGGGAAGGGCAGAGGGGGACAAGGATGGACATGGGGGCCCAGGGAGAGGACCAATTTGCTGGAAATGGAGGGGAAGGGAGAGAGAGGAGATTGCTGGCTATGGATGGAGGAGGGAAGGGCAGAGAGGGACAAGGATGGACATGGGGGCCCACGGGAGAGGACAATTTGCTGGAAATGGAGGGGAGGGAGAGAGGAGGATTGCTGGCTATGGATGGAGGAGGGAAGGGCAGAGAGGGACAAGGATGGACATGGGGGCCCACGGAGAGGACAAATTGCTGGAAAATGGAGGGGAGGGGAGAGAGGAGGATTGCTGGCTATGGATGGAGGAGGGAAGGGCAGAGAGGGACAAGGATGGACATGGGGGCCCACGGAGAGGACAATTTGCTGGAAATGGAGGGGAGGGAGAGAGGAGGATTGCTGGCTATGGATGGAGGAGGGAAGGGCAGAGAGGGACAAGGATAGACATGGGGGCCCACGGAGAGGACAATTGCTGGAAATGGAGGGGAAGGGGAGAGAGGAGGATTGCTGGCTATGGATGGAGGAGGGAAGGGCAGAGAGGGGACAAGGATGGACATGGGGGCCCACGGAGAGGACAATTTGCTGGAAATGGAGGGGAGGGGAGAGAGGAGGATTGCTGGCTATGGATGGAGGAGGGAAGGGCAGAGGGGGACAAGGATGGACATGGGGCCCAGGGAGAGGACAATTTGCTGGAAATGGAGGGGAAGGTGAGAGAGGAGGATTGCTGGCTATGGATGGAGGAGGGAAGGGCAGAGAGGGACAAGGATGGACATGGGGGCCCACGGAGAGGACAATTTGCTGGAAATGGAGGGGAGGGGAGAGAGGAGGATTGCTGGCTATGGATGGAGGAGGGAAGGGCAGAGAGGGACAAGGATGGACATGGGGGCCCACGGAAGAGGGACAATTTGCTGGAAATGGAGGGGAGGGGAGAGAGGAGGATTGCTGGCTATGGATGGAGGAGGGAAGGGCAGAGGAGGGACAAGGATGGACATGGGGGCCCAGGAGAGGACAATTTGCTGGAAATGGAGGGGAGGGGAGAGAGGAGGATTGCTGGCTATGGATGGAGGAGGAAGGGCAGAGAGGGGACAAGGATGGACATGGGGGCCCACGGAGAGGACAATTTGCTGGAAATGGAGGGGAGGGGAGAGAGGAGGATTGCTGGCTATGGATGGAGGAGGGAAGGGCAGAGAGGGACAAGGATGGACATGGGGGCCACGGAGAGGACAATTGCTGGAAATGGAGGGGAGGGGAGAGAGGAGGATTGCTGGCTATGGATGGAGGAGGGAAGGGCAGAGAGGGACAAGGATGGACATGGGGGCCCACGGAGAGGACAATTGCTGGAAATGGAGGGGAGGGGAGAGAGGAGGATTGCTGGCTATGGATGGAGGAGGGAAGGGCAGAGAGGGGACAAGGATGGACATGGGGGCCCACGGAGAGGACAATTTGCTGGAAATGGAGGGGAGGGAGAGAGGAGGATTGCTGGCTATGGATGGAGGAGGGAAGGGCAGAGAGGGACAAGGATGGACATGGGGGCCCACGGAGAGGACAATTTGCTGGAAATGGAGGGGAGGGGAGAGAGGAGGATTGCTGGCTTATGGATGGAGGAGGGAAGGGCAGAGGGGGACAAGGATGGACATGGGGGCCCACGGAGAGGACAATTTGCTGGAAATGGAGGGGAGGGGAGAGAGGAGGATTGCTGGCTATGGATGGAGGAGGGAAGGGCAGAGGGGGACAAGGATGGACATGGGGGCCCACGGAGAGGACAATTTGCTGGAAATGGAGGGGAGGGAGAGAGAGGAGGATTGCTGGCTATGGATGGAGGAGGGAAGGGCAGAGGGGGACAAGGATGGACATGGGGGCCCAGGGAGAGGACAATTTGCTGGAAATGGATGGAGGAGGGAAGGGCAGAGAGGAGGATTGCTGGCTATGGATGGAGGAGGGAAGGGCAAGAGGGGGTACAAGGATGGACATGGGGGCCCAGCGGAGAGGACAATTTGCTGGAAATGGAGGGGAGGCGGAGAGAGGAGGATTGCTGGCTATGGATGGAGGAGGGGAAGGGCAGAGAGGGACAAGGATGGACATGGGGGCCCAGGGAGAGGACAATTTGCTGGAAATGGAGGGGAGGGGAGAGGAGATTGCTGGCTATGGATGGAGGAGGGAAGGGCAGAGAGGGACAAGGATGGACATGGGGGCCCAGGGAGAGGACAATTTGCTGGAAATGGAGGGGAGGGGAGAGAGGAGGATTGCTGCTATGGATGGAGGAGGGAAGGGCAGGAGGGGGACAAGGATGGACATGGGGGCCCAGGGAGAGGACAATTGCTGGAAATGGAGGGGAGGGGAGAGAGGAGGATTGCTGGCTATGGATGGAGGAGGGAAGGGCAGAGAGGGACAAGGATGGACATGGGGGCCCACGGAGAGGACAATTTGCTGGAAATGGAGGGGAGGGGAGAGAGGAGGATTGCTGGCTATGGATGGAGGAGGGAAGGGCAGAGGGGGACAAGGATGGACATGGGGGCCCACGGAGAGGACAATTTGCTGGAAATGGAGGGGAGGGGAGAGAGGAGGATTGCTGGCTATGGATGGAGGAGGGAAGGGCAGAGAGGGACAAGGATGGACATGGGGGCCCACGGAGAGGACAATTTGCTGGAAATGGAGGGGAGGGGAGAGAGGAGGATTGCTGGCTATGGATGGAGGAGGGAAGGGCAGAGAGGGGACAAGGATGGACATGGGGGCCCAAGGAGAGGACAATTTGCTGGAAATGGAGGGGAGGGGAGAGAGGAGGATTGCTGGCTATGGATGGAGGAGGGAAGGGCAGAGAGGGGACAAGGATGGACATGGGGGCCCACGGAGAGGACAATTTGCTGGAAATGGAGGGGAGGGGAGAGAGGAGGATTGCTGGCTATGGATGGAGGAGGGAAGGGCAGAGGGGGGACAAGGATGGACATGGGGGCCCACGGAGAGGACAATTTGCTGGAAATGGAGGGGAGGGGAGAGAGGAGGATTGCTGGCTATGGATGGAGGAGGGAAGGGCAGAGAGGGACAAGGATGGACATGGGGGCCCACGGAGAGGACAATTTGCTGGAAATGGAGGGGAGGGGAGAGAGGAGGATTGCTGGCTATGGATGGAGGAGGGAAGGGCAGAGAGGGACAAGGATGGACATGGGGCCCACGGAGAGGACAATTTGCTGGAAATGGAGGGGAGGGGAGAGAGGAGGATTGCTGGCTATGGATGGAGGAGGGAAGGGCAGAGGGGGACAAGGATGGACATGGGGGCCCACGGAGAGGACAATTTGCTGGAAATGGAGGGGAGGGGAGAGAGGAGGATTGCTGGCTATGGATGGAGGAGGGAAGGGCAGAGGGGGACAAGGATGGACATGGGGGCCCACGGAGAGGACAATTTGCTGGAAATGGAGGGGAGGGGAGAGAGGAGGATTGCTGGCTATGGATGGAGGAGGGAAGGGCAGAGAGGGACAAGGATGGACATGGGGGCCCACGGAGAGGACAATTTGCTGGAAATGGAGGGGAGGGGAGAGAGGAGGATTGCTGGCTATGGATGGAGGAGGGAAGGGCAGAGGGGGACAAGGATGGACATGGGGGCCCCGGAGAGGACAATTTGCTGGAAATGGAGGGGAGGGGAGAGAGGAGGATTGCTGGCTATGGATGGAGGAGGGAAGGGCAGAGGGGACAAGGATGGACATGGGGGCCCACGGAGAGGACAATTTGCTGGAAATGGAGGGGGAGGGGAGAGAGGAGGATTGCTGGCTATGGATGGAGGAGGGAAGGGCAGAGGGGGACAAGGATGGACATGGGGGCCCACGGGAGAGGACAATTTGCTGGAAATGGAGGGGAGGGAGAGAGGAGGATTGCTGGCTATGGATGGAGGAGGGAAGGGCAGAGAGGGGACAAGGATGGACATGGGGGCCCACGGAGAGGACAATTTGCTGGAAAGGGAGGGGAGGGGAGAGAGGAGGATTGCTGGCTATGGATGGAGGAGGGAAGGGCAGAGAGAGGGACAAGGATGGACATGGGGGCCCACGGAGAGGACAATTTGCTGGAAATGGAGGGGAGGGGAGAGGAGGATTGCTGGCTATGGATGGAGGAGGGAAGGGCAGAGAGGGACAAGGATGGACATGGGGGCCCAGGGAGAGGACAATTTGCTGGAAATGGAGGGGGAAGGGAGAGAGGAGGATTGCTGGCTATGGATGGAGGAGGGAAGGGCAGAGAGGGGACAAGGATGGACATGGGGGCCCACGGAGAGGACAATTTGCTGGAAAATGGAGGGAGGGGAGAGAGGAGGATTGCTGGCTATGGATGGAGGAGGGAAGGGCAGAGAGGGACAAGGATGGACATGGGGGCCCACGGAGAGGACAATTTGCTGGAAATGGAGGGGAGGGGAGAGAGGAGGATTGCTGGCTATGGATGGGAGGAGGGAAGGGCAGAGGGGGACAAGGATGGGACATGGATGGGAGGACAGGACCCAGGGAGAGAGAAGAAATTGCTGGAAATGGATCTAGAGCAAGAAATGAAGAAGAAAGGAGGAAAGTAAAGAAATAAATGGAAAGGAAGCCCTGGAAATGGAGTTAAGAGGACAGATAGCAGCAGACTCAGATACTGGGCCAGCATGATCGGAAAAAGAAAGTCACCAGACAACAAAGGTAGAAAAAAATCATTTTATTTTCATTTTAGCGTTTGGAATATGTCTACTTTGAGAATTTACATCTGCTATCTTATTTTGCAATGTATAGCAATTTGTTTCTAAGAATATTGCTGACAATTCCTGTCAGTGTAGCAAGTGGTGAGCGATCATTTTCACCGGGGGGGGGGGGGGGCGCCAACTGATAGTCTGCAGGGGGGCGCCAGAGACCCTAGGCACGGCCCTGGGTGCGGTCTCCAGAACTGCTCGCAGTACTCGAAATAAGGCCTCACCAGAGACTTATACAACGGCACTATCGCCTCCTTTTTCCTGCTGGTCATGCCTCTCTTTATGCACCCAAGCATCCTTCTGGCTTTGGCCGTCGCTTTTTCTACCTGTTTGAAAGCTTTAAGGTCGTCAGACACAATCACCCCTAAGTCCCGCTCTTCCTTCGCACACTGAAGCACTTCACCCCCTATACTGTACCGTTCCCTCAGATTTTTGCGACCCAAGTGCATGACCCTGCATTTTTTGGGATTAAACCTTAGTTGCCAAATATCGGTGCATTCCTCTAGCTTCGCTAGGTCTTTCCTCATGTCATTCTCACTGTATTGTGAGAGCTGTGGAAAGCTTTCTTTCTTTTTTTTTTTTCCAACGCAAAGCCAAAAAATCAGTAAGACCAGCCATCAAGAGACAATTATATTTTCACATATTTACAGAATGATGCAGCCACCCAGCCAGTATCATTTTTGAACTTTCCCATTTGGTTTCTCATCTAGTTTCCTTAATCTTTATTTTCCTCAGAGAAATGCCTACTTTAATCTAATGCATATGACTGGATGTCCTTGGACAGATGTCCCTTTATAATACAGAAGCTGGTGTGTAAGACTATTAATGTATTCATAAATAGCCTAAAAACCCAAAGTCACTGAATTCAGTGCATGAAACAGATTAAGGATTTATTAGACCATCTGCATCAACAATGGATAACATGGGGGTGGGGAGGGAGGAGAAGAGTCAAGGGCATCTTAATTCAAGCACACACCGATTTTACATGTGGTCTTACAGTAACCTCTAACCAAGGATGCTGGTGGAACCAGTATAGCAGTCAATGTGCATAATACTGAGGATAGACTCCAAGACCATTGACGGAGGTAAATAATGACTGGCTGAATAAAACTGAACTCCTTCACTCTTCCTATAACTATGTACACTGTTCCACAACACACATGCTTTTAACTGTAATCAATAGAAATAAAACATGGAAAAGAAAAGATTATACCTTTTTTATTGGACATAACTTAATACATTTCTTGATTAGCTTTCAAAGGTTGCCCTTCTTTGTCAGATCGGAAATAAGCAAATGTGGTAGATGTAATATAAGTGAAACATCAAAGCATTTCAGTGACAGTCTAACAGGGTGGGGGTGGATAGGAGATATGCATGGGAACATCAAAGCATTTCAGTGATAGTCTAACAGGATGGGGTGGATAGGTGAGAGGAGGGTGAAAAAACAGAGCAATACAACTTATGGTTTATAATGGGCTAGAAAACCCAGATCCTTGTTAAGTCCTGTCTGTTGGGTGTCAAAATATGCTTTTAACAGTATTTAGGTCAGGTGTTTGAGAGAGAGGGGAGAGGAGAAGACTGAGTGAAACTGTGACAATACAATCTACATGTGTAATTTTAGAAACAAGATGGCAGATAAGGGCCAAATGACCCATCCAGTCTGCCCAAACTCAGTAACCACTAACTCCTCCTTTCCCTAAGGGATCCCACAGGCCTGCCCCATGCTTTCTTAAATTCTGTCTCCGTGACCTCCACTGGGAAGCTATTCCACGCATCCAGTACACTTTCCATGAAAGAGTATTTTCTTAGATTCCTCTTAAGTGTATTTCCTCTTAACTTCATCCTATGCCCTCTCATTCCAGAGGTTTCCTTCATTTGAAAAAGGTTTACCTCCTGTACATTACCGCCACTGAGGTATTTAAACGTCTCTATCATATCCCCTCTCTCTTGCCTCTCTTCCAGTGTATACAAATAACACTTAAATACCATCTTCCTCAATAAAAGTTCAACATAAAACTATTTACAACAATAATAAATGCATTCATAAAATACACTAACATCAACAATCTACAATATGTCACTTTAAAAAAATACATGAAAAATATTGCCACTAATTTTTCAATTTTTTTTACTTTTGACTTGGGTAGGTTTCTCCTATTCCTGTTCTTTTAGCTCAGTCAGAACTAGGTTAAGATCTGGCACCTTGAGCCTTAATTTCTATTACTTTCAGATTTTTTACCCTCCCCACCCACACTTAAGTTTTGGGGGGGGGGGGGGTCAGTGCATGGAGTTCCCCAGGAGATTAGAGGGGGGGGGGTGGGTCATTTCAGTAAACATCTGAGCAGAGTAAGTATGTAGCCTGTTTTCCTTCACAACTTGACAACTATGAACCTGTAACTCAGTCATCCATATGTCATACCACACAATGGCCGTAACTCCATCCACCCCCCTGGCACTGTGTGTTTGAAACATCTGCAGCCTAAACTGAATCAAACTAGGGACCTTCCACACGGAAGACTAATTTCTGTAGCTCTATTAGACGTATGCAGTGCTGTATAAATACGAGTCATGTCTTCCTCCACACATAACAATCAAAAATTATAAATTAAACCAACCACACTCTCACTATCAATTGTATTTTTTAGGGTGGATTTATCCCTCCCAATATGGTGATTCACCCACCAATACCTAGGAAAAATAAATCACCCAAGGCTGCTCTCTTTAGGAATTTAATTAGATACCTTATTTCTTATCAAGTATTTGTACAATTACAGATCAGTGATATCTCACTGGGAGTACGGAACATTGCTATACAAAAGTACTGCTATATCTGAGATTTCAAATATATATAGGCAATCAAATACTTTTATTTATTATTCTCCAAGTATATGTACAATCATTGCTTATGGACTACAGTACCACAGCTACACATAGTTCTCTGGGTCTGAGTCTCTAATGTTTTATTTAGGGTCTTTTTCACCCTCACCCTGAATTACCAGCTAAAGCCAATTTGCAGATATAAGACTCAAGGCTACTTATGAGAAAGCAATAGGATTACTTGCCAATTAATTGGTTTCTCATGGGAGAGCAGCCCTGCTTAACAAAGGTACTGGCTGTGACTGTCTCTCTCCATTGAAGTAGGAAGTACACTCATTTTTATATGTCCATTCAGGATACAGATAATATGACAGTAAGCACACCTTATTGGATCTATGTTAATGTCATAGTTAACACTGATTAATGAGTTGGTTAGTATTTACTGGAAAAGCTAATAATAGATTAGCTATTCCTGGAAGGCTAAGTCATCTTCCTGAGGAGTTATCTTGTTCTGTTTTTCACTAAAACACCTGTGACCACCATGTTGGTAAACGATGTTACTCTGTTTTTCCACCTACGCCCATTCCACATTCTGCTGCATGAACAGATCATGAGTTCTGCAGTCACACTGGAGTTCAGGTTAGAGTCATGGGCCTGTAAGGTTTTCTCTCATTTTAAATCCTGAACCAAAGTCAGGCCTTGAAACAAAGCTCATAGCTGTAATGATAATAGACACAATCCAGCTCCTTAAACAATTCACAGAGCTAGAATAATAGCTAAACAAACCCTCAATATTCCTAGATAGCTTCTAAAACCCCCAATCCTTCAATCACTCCCAAAGGGACAAAGTATCTACTGTACCTGAATGTAACTTATCTTAAATTAATGAGAAATGTGGAAGCAAAATCCAAATCCTTTTATCCTTTACCCCTTAGTTGTTGCTTTCCAAGGGACAAACCTATCATGGTAAGGGTCTCTTAAAATGGCTTGCTTAGGGCTCTTGTGGGGTATGAGTATGTGTATGGAAGAAAATAAGAAGAAAGGAACAAACTTAATAATTTCTGGGTTTCTATGAGCTGCTGCATCTTCATTGTCGTTCTTTATTGTTGGTAGCATTTTAATTTTATCTCACTTATATTTTCAAACATGCCAGCTTGTGCAGCATACGGATGTACACAGAGGAAGTATAATAACGGAATAACTTTTCATAGGCAGAGTAGTAATTTGTTATAAATTCTAATCTGTGTGTCATTTGGAGGGGCTGGTTATATGGAACCCTAGCACTGTTATATTCGTGCAGAGATTTTTTTTTTTTCTCCTGGTAAAGGGCCACTAAAGCAGAAATCATGTTATGAGAATCAGCTGCTCAACATTCAGAGT
>NW_021963660.1:0-65338 GCF_901765095.1 Microcaecilia unicolor | reverse complement strand
TGGTAATTATCGACTGATTGCAAACCTCCCATTTCTTGCCAAAATTGCAGAATTCATTGTCCATGTACAGCTTCTTGACTTCCTACATAATGCATCAGCCCTTCACCCAAATCAGACATGTTTTCACCCCAACCACAGACTGAAACATCTCTCCTAGGTTTCACTACATACGTCCACTACCAACATGAGCAATCGTGTTCAGTTCTTCTGCTTTCCCTTAATCTAACTGCAGCATTTGATCTGATTGACCACACTATTCTCCTTGACAGACTCTATCAACTTGGATTACGAAACACTGCTCTCCAGTGGTTTACTTCCTATTTATCTGACCACTCCTACACAGTGCGAACCACTATGACTACGTCTAAACCCTTCTCACTCCCATCCGTAGTACCACAAGGCTTCATTCTGGCTCCAACTCTTGTTAATCTTTTCCTTGCACCCCTTTTGACACTCCTACAGTCTCTGGACTTCACCCTTATGTCTATGCCAATGATATCCCAAATCTTTGTACAATAGATCCTTCTGACCCTGCCACAAGTACATTCCATCAACATTAGGCTGCTCAAAGTTACAGGAGTGGCTCATTGTAAACAAACTTGTGCTAAACCCCAATAAGTCAAAATTATTCTTTTTCACCAATCACCCAGGTCCAATATTAGCAACTCCTATTCAATTCTGTTCTACCTCAGTCCCTTTAGTCCAAACTGTGAAGATATTAGGGGTCCTTCTGGACTCTTCACTCTCATTCTTCCAACAAATCTACGCTGTGGTTCAGTGCTCATTTTTCAAGCTTGGTCTGATTCGTTCCATTAAAACTCTATTTCATCCATCAGATAGTAACATCCTCATCCATTCCCTTGTAATCAGTCAGCTTGATTACTGTAATGCTCTGTATAAAGGCCTTTGTGCTAAGGATCTTTCCAAAAATACCAGGGCTAGGGTGAACGTAATGAAGGCTCAAAGGAGTAAATTTAAACAAATATATAATTAAACTCTGGAATTTGTTGCTAGAGAATGTGGTAAAAGCAGTTAGCTTAGCGGGGTTTAAAAAAGGTTTGGCTATCTTCCTAAAGAAAAGTCCATAAGCCGTTAAGATGGACTTTGGAAAATCCACTGCTTATTTCTAGGATAAGCAGCATAAAATGTATTGTACTGTTTTGGGATGTTGCCAGGTACTTGTGACATGGATTGGCCACTGTTCTTATGATCTTAAGACAATGACCATAGGCACCCCGTATAAGAGGCTTGGGGAGGCTAAGCCTCCCCTGCTGCAGCAGGATGGATCAGCTGTTTCTCCCGGGAGTCCCCTGGGGGTTTAAATTGTTGATTTACCTCCATCCTAGCTGCAGTGAAAGCCCATCTCTAGCCTTGTGTAACCAGTTGTAGAAATTGGTTTATGGTTTAATTTGTTTACCTTACTGCTGGGAGAGCAGGGGGTTGGCTGGAGGTGTCCTGGGTTGCCAGGGAGATATTTAACGAGGATGACTTCCTGCATGAGCAGTTCATACCAAAGAGACTTGCACTGACACCTGAGATTTTAAAAGTGCTAAAAATAAGTTTAAAAGTATTGTATTAAATCTAATTGCAGACTTTAGGTGCTAGGAGATGGGATTGGTATGCTATGTACTCAAATTTGTTTAAATCATATGCAAATTAGTCCGTTTCTGGGAGGTTCTCATTTGCATATTTATGGGTAAAAATTGTTCGAAATGTTTACAGCCTAATGTTAGGGCATGGCTCTGATCACAAATGTAAAGTTTGATCCAAAAACGAAGGGTTTTATCTAGTGTTTTTGACTAAAAATTCCCATTAGAGCGTCTGTATGTTAATCTGCATTCAAATAGAGCTCTCTGATTGAATGAGCAGCTCCTGTTAGAAATCTGCCCGGGAACAGAGAGAAGAGAGCAACTGAAGATTTGGACTGAGAGGACATGCAGCTTTGAGCTCCTTGTGTAAGGATTGATAGAAAGAACTGAAATTATAAAAGAGTGCCGGATTATGTGGTAAATGAGAAATATGAGTGAAAAGAGATTGGTGGAAATTTACAAGTTTGAGGTTTCTCTATGAGAAAAGGAATCTGCATATTTCACTTGTAAGCCTTCCCTTCATTTCCATCAGTGTCCCGCCTTCTTCTGATGTCATTTCCTCTTCTGTGAGGACACTGACGGAACGAAGGGAAGGCTTACAAGGCTAGAGATAGGCTTTCACTGCGGCTGCTGCAACGGAGGCAGGGAGAGCGAGAATTGTTGAGGGTGGGTGGTATGGATGGCTGATGGGGCAGGGGAGAGGAGAGAATCGCTGGGTGGGTGTGGATGGCTGGAGGGGGGCAGGGAGAGAGGAGAGAATCGTTGGGTGGGTGTGGAGGCTGGAGGGGGGTCGGGGAGAGGAGAGAATCGCTGGGTGGGTGTGGATGGCTAGAGGGGGGCAGGGGAGAGGAGAGAATCGTGGGTGGGTGTGGAGGTGGGGCAGGGAGAGAGAGAATCGTGAGTTGGGTGTGGATGGCTGGAGGGGAGTAGGGGAGAGGAGAGAATCGCTGGGTGGGTGTGGATGGCTGGAGGGGGGCAGGGGAGAGGAGAGAATCGCTGGGTGGGTGTGGATGTGTTGGAGGGGAGCAGGGGAGAGGAGGAGAATCGCGGGTGGGTGGTGGATGGCTGGAGGGGGGGGCAGTGAGAAAGGAGAGAATCACTTGATGGGTATGGATGGCTGGAGGGGGTCACGGGAGAGAAGACTGCTGGACATGGATGGAGGAGAGGGAAGGGAGAGAGAAGAAGAAATGCTGACATGATGAAGGGGAGGGAAGAGTGAGGAAGGAGATGAGATGAGGGAAAGGAAGAAAGAAAAACTGCACATGGATGGCGAAAATAGCAGAAGTGGATCCACTGGACAGTCAAGTCTGCGGAGGACCCAGCTTTTACTTATGGATGTAGGACAAGAAATGAAGAAGAAGGCGGAAGTAAAGAAATAAATGGAAAGGAAGCCCTGGAAACGGAGTTAAGAGGATAGATAGCAGCAGAATCGGATACTGGGCCAGCATGATCAGAAAAACAAAGTCACCAGACAACAAAGGTAGAAAAGATCATTTTATTTTCATTATAGTGTTTGGAATATGTCCACTTTGAGAATCAGGTGCTCAACATTAAAAGTTTATATTTATTACTTATTTATGGCATTTTATCCCACATTAAACATGAATTAGAGTGTTTTGTGGCTCTACATGAGAACTTGTGATGATATGATCCCTTTTTTCATATTGTTGACAGTCTGCATTTTCCGTATGGGTGGTATATTGGTGTATTAGGTTCTGCCCAGTGTAATATTTATGGTACAGTAAGGTCTGAGTGTGTTTTGAGAAAATTGTGCATAGTGTTTTTGCAGTTGAGGTGATTGTGGTTAGTATATGCTTTGAGCAACCACCTTATTCTTTGACATATGATACATATCTAATATCTAAATTTAATAAAAGGTATTAATTGACTTTTATTTTTTTTTCTGTGTGTTGTCAGACAATTATGGATTTAAGCTCCACCCCTGGCCCCACCCCTAACCCCGCCCCCTTTAGCCTCCCCAAACAGTTGGGCCACCGACCGCTTATGACCAATGACCATTTATAATCCATTTGAGATAAATTAAAGCCCGAACAAGCAGATGAAAATGAGCTGGAAAAAAAAACCAGAGACCTCATTGCCTTTAACTGGGGCAATTTAACAAAACATTTCTTGCTCAAATTATTAACTGACATTCCATGGTCAATTGAGAGTCTGATATAAATCACAGTGCCTTAGATGAACTCTCGTAATTGATTTGTTCCGTAGAATTAGGGCCCTGGTTACACGCATTCTATAGCACGCACTGTGTAGATGTGCACAATATTCCTGTGGGTGTCTACACAGTTAGTGCAAGTTAAAGAATGCTAGCATGCCTTTGTAAACAGGGCCTTTAAAGTGATAGATTTGGGAATATCGTGCAAAGAATTATTAAAATACAGCATCTTAGTTTTAGTAGTATTAAGCTTCAACAAACTGCAAGATGCCCAAAAAGGCACCTTATCATGCAATCCAGAATTAAATTTTGAGTCGCACCACCATCTAACTGCAATGGAACTAAAATAAAAATATCATCAGCATAAAAAGAAACAAAACATTGAGATGATTCCATTAAAAAACCTAGAGAAGTCATAACATTTTTAAATAATATTGGTGACAATCGAGAGCCCTGACACAGTTCTGCTCACGTCTGTTGGAGCTCTTAACAATCTAGCTTTCCCAGAACATCAGACCTGTCTTTATTTATTTGTTACCTATGCTCTTTGTGGCACAAAGTAAAAAAAAAAAAAATGGGGATCTTATATGCTGGAAGTAAAGAGAAGATACAGACATGAAATCTCTACTAACATGACCACTGAAGAATACACTAACTTTGTAATCCTCTCCAATGTTGTATTTAGTCTTTCAGTCTTCTGCACACTTCCGTGCATTTGATTCTGTGCAGAATAACTAACAGCCCCATTACACCTGATTTCAATATAGAATTCTTTGTGCAGCGTTATGTGTAAAACCCCTTTGCACATCTGTGCAACCACAAAATTGTGCTGTAAAGCTGTCCTATCCTGTGCAAATGCTTGTGCACTTTATTCTATAGATTCTATCAGTTAATCCTATCTATAACTCATCTCTTGTGTTTTTAAAATTATGAATTTCACATTTTTTTAACTTTAAAACCTCTTGTTTGTCTATGTGTGATCTATTTAACTAGACTATGGACTCTAAGGAATAGTGTTTAGCAATTATGTGTCAGTGTAAGGCCCAGTGCTCAACTCGAGCTCTGCTGTACACAAATAACCATATTTGTTCCAGTTTTTAGATTAAGTAAACGCCCAACGGTCATTGAATCCCATAACCCAAGGCCCCTTATTTCAAAAAGGAAGACATTTAGATTGCGAGTTTAAATATCTTGAGTTATCAAGATATCCATTCTGCGTTTATCTTTCTCAGATTGCCGTAGCTCGATCTCGGTCTTTGAAATCATGAACTTTTTTTCATATAAATAACCGCAAATAAAACGTAAGGTCAGAAGCTAGGTCATGAATGATTCTCACTCTGTAAAAACAAGAGAGGTCTAACACCGCTACCTCATCTTAGAAAAGGAGATGGGGGCGGGGCGAAAGAGCAGACGCAGCCCAGCTGATCGTAACGTACACCGAGTTGACATCTACTTTCGAGGGAGGAGAAACGCTGAAAGGAAGAGCCTCCCACGTGTTTTTCTGGGAAACGGTGTGTCTCCCGGTGCAGGCATTGGAAGGAAATCGAAAAACGAAAGTTTAATACAGGGATTCTTAACCCAGCCCTCTGCACACATTAGGCCAGTCTGGTATTCACAATGAATATGCATGCGATTACATTTGCATGCCTCCGTTGTATGCAAGTTTATCTCATGCGTATTCATGATTGATATCATGAAAATCTGACTGGCAAAGTGAGTCACGAGGACTGGTTAAGTACCCCTGACAGCAACAGGAGGCCAGCTCCTGACCTCAGACCAAAGCAGAATATGCTCATTTATTTAGTTCTTACATCCTATAGTGGGGAGGTTGGGAGGCTAATTTATTAATGAACTACCTTTCTCTGCTGTCAAGGCAAAAGGATACAGTTCTAAAGGCGTTTTGGTGTACACATTGGCCTTTGTTGGTGCAATTTTCTCATGAACACAAAATTGAAGGCACACCTTTTGGGTACATTTGTACACTTTGCTTTATCTTACTGTTAGATTACAGGCCCAATGAGCTTGGGCTGCAGGAATCTTTAAGTTAAGACTTCAGAGCTGCTAAGAAATTATACTGATGCTGAAAAAATAATGTTCATTTATGCACATTAAACAACAAACAAACAATGAAGGCCTTAGTAACCAATCCTTCTATTAGTGTGGCTGAGGGTCACTGTCTCTTTCACCATGCCATGCACACAGAACAGAAAGAGGATCCTGGCTGGTGATGGGAACAGCCAAAACTTAATGGGAGGCATTCTATATAATGGTGCAGAAAAATCGGCGCTGGAAACAAAATCAGCAAAGAGCACTATCCTATAAACAGTGCTCTGGGCTGAGCAGTTTTATATTGTAGTTTGGAAACCACCGAAATCAGTTGCAACATGGCGGAACAGTATGTTTGTATTAAATGATAAATGTTGTATTAAATGATGATAGCGTTTAGAGCCAATTCCCGCACCGAAAGCTGGGTGCCAGTATTTACACCAGCTGAAACCTGGTGAAAATGCTGGCACCCAACTCTCACAGTGTCTTCTTGTTAATAACGAGCAAGGATGGCTTTAACCCTAGTCCCCGAAGAAAGCATTTGAAACCCACGGAGTCGGGCGGTTTCAGGGGAAGGCTGCTGGATATTTACAACCTTACTTTTTTTTTGGGGGGGGGGGGGCAGCGAGGCATCTCTAAGAAAGATAAGTGCATTGTGATTTGAATAACCATGCCATTTGTGTTTCAGTTGACAATACCAGGTGCAGGTTAATACACTAACAAGTATCGTGGTAGATACTATATTTATAGCACTTGGGTGGTTTTTTTTGGTGCGAGGGAAAGGGGATAGTAGTTCTTTCAGCCGGCATCATCCCCGGTCATTCAGCCCAGCTAGGAGAGCAGTGCGCCCTCTAGGGATCAAACTGCCAGGGAAAGCTGTAATGCAGGAGAAAACTACACACCCCAGAAGCCAGTGCAGGGTCAGCTGAACTCCTAGGAGGGGGAGGGAGAAATGACTGGGAGATGAGGTCTGATCCTGGAGATGGGGAACAGCTGGTGGAGCTTGGGAAGGAGGAGGAGATGGAGTGGAATAAAGAAGAGGTAGAAGGAGAAGGGAAGGAGGAATGTATGAGGGGAAGAGAGAGAGAGAGAGATGGGAAAACGGACGGAAGCCGGTGGAAGCTAAGCAGCAGGGTTGACCCTGGCTCCCACCTGGAAGGGAGACCTGGTTACAATGTCCAATCGCCACCTGAAACTGAACATGGCCAAGACTGAGCTTATTGTCTTTCCACCCAAACCCACTTCTCCTCTCCCTCCTCTCTCTATCTCAGTTGATAACACCCTTATCCTCCCCGTCTCATCTGCCCATAACCTTGGAGTCATCTTCGACTCCTCCCTCTCCTTCTCTGCACATATCCAGCAGATAGCCTGTTGCTTCTTTCTCTATAACATCAGCAAAATTCGCCCTTTCCTCTCTGAGCACACCACCTGAACACTCGTCCACTCTCTCATTACCTCTTGCCTTGACTACTGCAACCTACTCCTCACTGGCCTCCCACTTAGCCATCTATCCCCCCTACAATCCATTCAGAACTCTGCTGCACTTCTTATCTTCCGCGAGGACCAATATGCCCATACCACTCCTCTCCTCAAGTCACTTCACTGGCTTCCGATCAGGTACCACTTACAGTTCAAACTTCTCCTACTTACCTACAAATGCCACTCGATCTGCAGCCCCTCATTACCTCTCTACCCTTACGTTCCTACCCGTAACCTCCACTCACAGGACAAATCCCTCCTCTCAGTACCCTTCTCCACCACCGCCAACTCCAGGCTCCGCCTTTTCTGCCTAGCCTCACCCTATGCCTGGAATAGACTCCCTGAGCCCATACGCCAAGCCCCCTCCCTGCCATCTTCAAATCCCTACTCAAAGCCCACCTCTTCAATATCGCCTTCGGCACTTAACCATTGTACCTCCATTCAGGATTGTTAGAACTGCCCCTACTTGACAATTGCCCTTAGATTGTAAGCTCCTTTGAGCAGGGACTGTCCTCTTGTTAAACTGTACAGCGCTGCGTAACTCTAGTAGCGCTTTAGAAATGTTAAGTAGTAGTAGTAGGGAAAGAGAGCTGTTCTTGCCTCTGGAGGACCTCTGCTGCTGGTGGAGCTTGGAGATCCCCACCAGCTAGGTATTAATGTTTTTTGTTGGCGCCAAGGGGGATGTAGAGACTACATGTGCCCACCCAGTTTGCCCAGTGGCCCATCCAAATTTGAGGTCTGGGCTACGCCTCTGATTGCCACCTTGGGGCTGTTGAGAGTGAAAGTAGAACTTTTACTGTCTTTCTATTTGGTGGGCATTTTGAACTGTGCATTGGGCATGGCGCATTTTGCATTTCACCTTGTCTTTTCGGGCCTCCTCAGCCCTCTTGTTCTAGAGCCCTGCAGAAAGAGCAACTGTGTGGATGGCAGAGCGAGGGATTTGAGGTCTGCTGTGCTTGGTACTATCTCCTTTGACTATTTGGCAACTGTAACTATGCGGTGCCTGTAAGCAGAAAACTAACACATTCTTGTATGCAATAAAAGTTATGAACATTTATTTGTCCTTGCTGATTGACTGTTATCTACACATATCACAGTGACACAAAAAGAACTATAGTAGCCTTGGTAGGCAACAAGAATTGTAGGCTAGTTCTGAAGAGCTTACATATCATCTGGGGAACAACAACTGTATAAAAACAGGGTAATAATTGTCCAAGGGGCTAGTAGCTTGCAAGCAGTTATTTTCACACTCACCCATACATGGTCATGGATTTCAATCAGTGGCATAGAATATAGTGGAATGGTGAAAAAAGGTTTCAAACTTCCATGCAGTTCTGGTTTCAACCTGATCTCAATTGTTGTAATTTTTTCAGTTCTGCTTTCCCACATCTCTCTCTCACTTGGATGAATCATACACTCTTCTTGGCCTCTCTTAGTTGTTTGGGGCAGTGGTTGCAAACTTTCTCGGGTCATGGCGCCCCTAGGCTACACATTTCTTCTCAAGTCTCCTCCCATCCCCACCCCGACAGCATTGAGTCCTACCTTTGCTGGTGGAGATGCTCAAGCCCCTCTAGCTGAAGAGGTCCACTGCCCGAGGTCCAAGCTCCATGCAAATGGAGTAGCATGCTTCAGCTACCAACACCTGCATTCCCATGCATGTTCTCCTTTCTCAACCCCTTCCATCCAGCCTCTGCCCTCCCTCTCTCCCCACTTTCATCCAACTCTGCCACCCTCTGTCCTCCTTCCGTCCAGCCTCTGCCTTCCCTCACATTCCCTCTTCCATCTATCCCCTCTCTGTTTCTCCCCCAGTCCAGTGTCTGCCTCCTCTCTGCCCACACCCCCCCCCCCCACACACACACACTCCATTTCTTGCCACTGCTGCTTTTCTAGATGAACCAGTGGCAAAACAAGCTGCAGCCATGCGGGAACAGACTCTCCATACATGCGGCTGCTGGCTGTGCCCCAGAACAGGAAGTGATGTTCAAGGGGGCAGGATCATCAGCTGTGTGTATGAAGAGTCTGGTGCTATGTGGCTGCAGCTGTTTTGCTGCTGCTGCTGCAGTGATGGGGGTAAATGTGGGGGGAGCAGGGACAGAGAGGAGTCAGTTTCTGGATTGGTGAGAGTAGTAGCAGTTCAAGTGGTGTTGTAGGGAGGTCGTGATTTGCTGCGGCACCCCTGAAGTTTGCTGTGGTGCACCAGGGTACCACGGCACACAGTTTGGGAACCGCTGTTTGGGAAATCCGCCCATCCAGTTCTCTCTCTCTCGTCTCTCTCTCTCAGAACCCAAGGTAGACCATGGCCATCTCTCCTGCTCCTTCTCACTTCTTTCTGTGCGTTCACTCCTCCTTCTCCTCTTTTTTTCCCTTTCAGTCCCACAATATGATGACTCCTCTGGATTAAAGGCAAGCAAGATGCATGTAGGATCTCTTATACCGAATCCCAAATCTCTTATACCAGGTTATCCCTGTGGACTCTCACTCCTTGGCTCCTTTCCCACTTCCTGGGATGTGGAACACTTTAGCAGCTTCACTTTCCATCTCTTCTTAAGGATCCTCTGTTATGATCCCTTCCTTACGTCTTCTAATGGAACTCTTTTCTCAGGACTCAAGGTTTTGGCTTAAGCTCTTTGCACCTTACGTTTTGAGTATAGATCTTACTCCTTGGCTTTCCCTTCTCCTTGGTCTCTTTGATAGAAGACCAAGATGTTTCTCGGACCCTTGAGTGGGAAGCCCACTCTTTCACCTTCTACATCACTGAACTCCCTTTTGGGAAGGAAGACACTGGACATCTCTCAACACTCACTTTTATACTTCCCTCCAATTTTCAGCCACTCACTCATTACTTTTGAGTAGCACTACTCTGGATCAGGGGCCCACAATGTTTCTCCTGTTACTGCAGAGTAGCCACATTTTGGAGTCCTTTAACCTTCAACATTGCTAATAATTGTAGGTGTAATGGAATTTGTGGAGAAGGTATTTTGGGTCTTTCTCACAGAGTATAACTCCAAATGATTTCATTTTATGCATGCCATAATAGGAATGATTTATGACCCTCAGCCCTGTGTTGATGTTTATTGGAGGTTATTCCATTTCTCAGATTCACTACTAATGCTTATTTCAACACTTGCATTGCTCTTTCTCTCTCTCTCTCTCTGTTCTTGGCACTGCAAAGTCCTTGAGGAGCTCTGTCTTTTCACGTCAAGGGGAAATATAATATTGTTGAGCAGAATTAGCTGGTAGAGAGCTTCTTCGTGTTCACATATAAGTTGCAGTTGTCTAGGTTTTGCTGTGTCTGAGCAAGTGGAATCGATGTTTCAGCAATTGTATTATGGCTTTCTTCTGGGTATGTTGTGAGGTCTACAGTTTGGGTTCTCAAGCCTGATCGGCTGGGTTTTGAGGTGGGTAGTTCCCTCAGGAAGGAAGAAGATTTTGGTGGGAAAATCCGTTGGTCATAAATTTGAATTTTGGTGGAAAGTTTGTTGCTCATAATTTTAAATTCTGGTGGGAATGAGGCTGGAAATTAATTGGGACAGTTCTTCCTCTGGAGGGGAGAGGAATTGCTGTAGGTCATATTGTAAAACTTTACAAGGGGGGAAGAAGACGTTTGTCCTCAGTGCCAATCCTTTTTGTGCTAAATTTCCTTTGAATGAGCGGTTGCCATGCTTTGTTTAGGATGAGCCCTATTTCTCCACTGAAGTTAATAGGGTGACATGCTATGGGTATTGCCTCTTTGATTTTCCTTGGCCACCAAATATCTTCTTTCTCCAAGATTTTTGTCTCCTAAATCTAATCATATGACCAGTTGTCTTAGTATGAAGGGCTACAGCTTATTTTTCCATGTTCAGAGCTTGTGGTGTGTCTTATGCTCTTGTAGCTTTTCCTCTATGGTACATCCAGTTTTGCCAATATACGATTGGCTGCAACTGCATGGGATTTCATCCACCCCAGGAGTTTGGAGCAGAAGTAGCCAATCTTTCACATGTGTGAGTATAGATGCCAGCTTCTGTGGTGCACTATAGGCTGTTTTGCTGTTATTTTTCTTTAGCAGTTTTCCTTTGTTATCTGTCATTCCTTGGACATAAGGAAAAAGACTTTCCCTCCAAAATTCATACTTGTGACCAATGGACTTTCCTGCCAAAATTCAAATTTGTAACAGACTTTCTCAAAATCTCCTTCCTTCCTGAGGAAACTACCCACCTCAAACCCCAGCCAATCAGCTTTGAGAATCCATTAAATATAAAGACAAACACCAGACCTCACAGTATACCCTGAAGAAAGCCACAGCACAAAGACTGAAATGTCAGTTCTACTTACTCAGATGTGGCAAGATCTGACAATTGCAACAATCATGGAAGCTTAAGAGAACATATTAAGATGAACTTGTAAATTCATTTTAATCAGGCTGATGGTGCCTGATATAATTGGGGAAATGTCTGTATCTCTCTGCCTCATCATTTCCTTGGTGCCATGTTGGTAACATTGTAATAAGCCCTACATATCAAGAGCTTCTAGTCTTCCCTGTGGTTTTTGAAAGTGCCACTCCTTCAGCATACTCCTTGGTTCTGTCTGCCTGCAGTCGTAGGGACTGGTGTTCTTCCACTTCATGTGGTTGTTTTCCTTACTGAATTGGGTTATGCCTTCATCCCACCAATGGTCATTGGTCAGTTTGGACACCTTTTTAGCACTTAGTCATTATTGAAACAGGTCTAGACAAAAATGTCCTATTTGTTTGTCCGGGACATTTTGTCTATATTCCATTATCACAGAAAACATCCAAATCATAAGCCTGCCCTAGTCCTGACCAAAACACACCTTCAATATGCCCCCTTGCGATTTAGATGAACTGCAGAGAAAAAAGTCCTAAATATGAGTTTTGAAAATCACGATTTGGACATTTTTCTGATAAAAACATCCATCTGCTACTTTATGGCATCTTTTGGACGTTTTTCTGTTTCAAAAATAGCCCAATATAACATAGCAAATTACAGCAGATAAAGATCTACATGATCCATTCAGTCTGCCCAACAGTTGCATTACTTATGAAATAATTATTGACCCAACAATCCAATTGTATTATTACAACATTTTAATGATGTCTTCCCCTCCCCCACTGAGATATACAGACCTGCATTCATATGAATGTGGTATAAAAATATGCATACTTGATCCTGATTCATCATTGACATTTTCAGGGCTCAGCCCATAAAAATGTTTGCCCTGCATTGGCCCTACTTCCCAACTGCTGGAGTTCACACTGAAGTCCATTCCAACCCATCCTGGTCTGTCTTGCCATATATGAGGCACAGACCTTGAAGTCCATCCAGCATTGGCTTCATTTCCCCACTACTGTCCATCATAAGTCAACTTATAACTCTTGATATATTCAATTTTATTTTGATACCGTCCTCTTTCTAAGGCTCCTTTGTGTCTATGCCACGCATTTTGAATTTTAATTGTCTTATTTGCTCCAGTTTAAGCCCTGAACTAGTCTCCCTCTATCCTCCAAGATCCATTATTTGTATTTAAATGTATTATTGGCTGAGTTACCTTTTATTTCTCCCCACTTAACATCAAGTGGTGTTAGGGCATTAATGCACATTATTTGGCCCTTAGTGTGACCTAAAGGGCCCTAACACTGCTTCGCTAAATATACCATGGCGATATTTAAGTTGCTGTGGGTTAAGTAATAATGAAATGCAAAATACGCAAATGTATGTTTTGCAACTTATTACTAGGCAAATACCCTAATATGACTTGTGGCGATACACTGCAAATCTGTGATAGGGTCCAAAAACTATGGTTAAATATCTCCAGCTTTTTGCTGGGTTTATTTTACCGTCTGGGAACACCAGGCCCCAAAACTGAAGCCTGATGTTCCTGGGCTGCCAGTGCAGGGTCCCCCTAAGTATCCAGCCCCCTACGACTTAACCCCCCCCCCCCACCTTAACCCCCCTGCCACAAGATCCGCCCACCCCCACAAGAACCCAGGGCTACCTTATCTCATTGGTGGTCTGAGGGGAATATTCAACCAGAAGCAATGCCCAGTAACTCCTAGTCAGCCCTAAACCGCATTCAAAATGGGGACCGTAGCAGTAGTCGCACTTTTTACAAATTGAGCACTATTTTTGTTTTTATATATTTTTATTTATAGGCATTTTGCTTGATATTTAAAACCATTTAAGTAGCCAGGAATGGCTCCTGGCCAGTTACATGGCACTTAACCGGTTATGCGGTAACATTCAGCGGGAGATAGTCGGCTATCTCCCACTGAATATTGCCGGTTAATGCTTAGCAGATAGCTGGTTATATTGCACAATGTAACCAGCTATTCAGTGCATTGCCAGCTAAGTTTGGCAGCCAAATTTGGCCGTCAAAATAGCAGGTATATCTTAAACTTAACAAGCCAGTGCTGAATATTGGCTTGACTGGTTAAATTTAAACTGGCCAAAATACACCCAGAAATTCAGTGCCGGTCACCGGAAATGGCCCAGCATTGAATATCCAGACTCACCAACCGCAGGAAACAACACAGCTAGCTCCCGCAGTCTAAATATCAGGCCCATTTTGTTTACCATCTAAAGCACCAAGAGGACATCAAGGTTGTTTACAAGCAAAATGTCAGCTGGTCAAAGAGGAAATGAAAGTTCAAATGTACCTTCCTATGCAGTTGCAGGAGGAACATTCTAGGTCCCTGCTCCAGAAAGGGGACAATCAAATCTAAATAGGAGGAGGTCCATTAAGAGAAAGGTGGCCCAATAAGAGTTGTGCTTGAGCTTTTGGAGGGAAGTATAAAGCCAAAAGTACAAGGGAGAAGTCTGGTCTTCCTCCCCTAGACTGGCCCTAGCTATGAGGGGATCTTCCTCTCCCAGAGAGTGTTCAACAAATAGAATGTGGAGGAGCAGTAGGTGCAGAAACTCCACCCTGGGGCCCACCAGAGCCTTAGCTCCCTACCCTAAGAAATGGAAGAAGAAGAGGAACTAAGGTCTTTGGTTGCTTGCTAGCCTGGCTTTCAACTGTCCCTAGGTGCACAAGAAGGTAGAGGGATGTGGATTCCCATACCATTCTTAGAGACACAGGCCCAGATGCACAAAACCTAACAAGCCAGCAACGTGGTTTTTACACCAGTTCTAGCCAGTTTAGTGAGCAAGGAGCAAAATGAGACATGCACAAAAGGGTTCTCCGAGCTATTTTCCTGTCATGGTAGCAGCTATACAAATGTGCATGCAAAGCGATGCACAGCCATTTTCTGAACGATGCACAGAAGCAGCCCCTACCTTTAGTGCTGGAAATGTAATGGGAGGTCTGGAGCTGTCAGTAATGCCTGGCTGGAGCTCAAAACCATTGAAAACATGATTGCAAGCAGTGCAGAAGTCAACCGTAGTGCCCAGTGTCCACAACACCTTTCCCTGAGCCAGGTCAGCCTCTGCCTTTGGGGTATGCATCTAAAGATCTCTGCCTTTTTCTCCTACCCCTGCAAAGATCATAAGATGAAAGGCTAATATAAAAAAGGAGGAGGCTGGAGAGGGAGACGGAAGGCAAGAGAAACTGGAGACACTTTTAATTCTTGCTGTGTTGTAAGAGGAAAGCTGTGAAGTAGATCTAATCAGGGCTAATTAAACGTACATTAAATAATAATCAATGGATGAACATCTGCAGAAATAAGCTGTGTTTATTTTAAAGCCCAGGGGAAGTTCTCCTTCTCCAGAAACTCTCTCCCCACCCTCCCAAGTCTGGGTTCTACTTCGCTTCATCAAGACTACCAACAAGCATCAGCACTGTTGTTTTTTCTTTGCCAGTGTTTCCGAGTTAAAAAAAAAAAGGCTACCTGCTTTCATATACGCAGCCACACTTAGCGATGGGCTGCTCTGCTCATGCTCAGCTGGCCGACTGCCTTTCCCCACATTGAATGCAAATCAGCCTGTTCGCAAAAAAAATGAGCAGCTCATTTGCTTGCGATTCTCTTTGGGAATCCCTCTATATTTCCAAATGGGTAATTTTTTACCGATTAGGAAATACAGACGGATTCTTAACGGGGACCATTGTGCATCTAGGCCCTAATCAGGGGCCTATCAGTCTGATCCACTGGTGCTCCCCAGAGGCACAAAAGTACCCAAAGGAAAAGGGATCTGGCCATGGGGAGACTGGAGCCTAAACCTCTGTCAGGAAGGCTAAAGGATGAAGCTGCTGAGAAAAGGACTGTTCCTGTTGGGAGAAAGGGTACCAGAGGCAGTGCAGCTGGTGAGTGCTATAATGTTTTTCAACTAAGTATCAGGGGATAACACTCCCACCCTGGGGTTTACCCTTAACCTGGACTTTAGAGGAAACACAACACTCAAGACAGAGTCACCAAGGAAAACTAGAGAGAATACATACCTTAAGAGCACAGAAACACTGTTTGTTACCTAAAACAGAGAGGACGTAGGGCTTAACCTTTGCCTTAAGCTACTAAACAGAACAGAGAACAAGAGTTAAGAGATTAAAAAAAAAAAAAAGAAATTTAAGAGAGGAGAAAGTAATGTTTTTTTTTTTCAACCACATGGTCTGAGAAAGCATATGAATGATGTTGGAGATGGAAGTGAATGAATCGAGAATTATTTTCTTTGAAATTGTATGATTCATGCTGCAACCACTTTACATTGATGTTTTGGACAGTTTATTTTTTACTTTTCATCATTCTTCTCTTGTGCATACTTGTTCACTACTGGAGTGCTGCCCATTATAGGGATGTTTTATTTTAAAGCCACAGATTATCTCCAGTTCTCTTTTGCGTGTTTTACCTCTTTGTGCCTAAATAATCCTATTCAAACTAAACATGAAAGCTCACTGTAGGGAACCCTTTATAATCAGTGTGCTGTGAGATAGACCAATAATTGTAATGTAAGGACAATGCCAGGTTGGCAAAGAAAGATCAGGATCAAGTATACATATTTTATACCACATTCATTGTTGGTTTTATACCACATTCATTGTTGGTTTAATCATGAATTGATAATGAGTGACTGTTGGGCAGACTGGATGGACCATTGGGGTCTTTATGTTCTGTCATTTACTATTTTACTATAGTGGTTATTTTGGAAGCTCTATCCTTATTTTAATGTCTGAAAACTGGCACTTAGATGTCCATATTGCAAATCCCCAATTTTACAAAAGCAGGATATGGATGTGTAACACTGTAGTATATCCATATGGCAAGGGGGCATGATCTGGATGTGTTTTGGGTGGGACTAAGAAGGGACCAAAATATGGACATCCAATTCCAATCACAGAAGGGGAAGGGACGTCCAAGTTTCTAAAAAGATGGATGTCTGTATTTAGACCTGGTACTTGTCACATCCAGGTTACAGAAAGATGCTGATTGAGCAGCTGTCCACTGGAGGGATTAAGACACAACACTTTCTTAATCTCCCAGTTGTTGCTGTCCCTCTCCCTTTCCCCCGAATATGAAACTTGCAAGGGATGTCAGGTTCTATGACAGCTTCGTATTATGGACATTCATAAAAGAGCAACATGTAGAGGTCTGAAGAGTAGCCTAATTGTTAGTGTGGTGGACCGAGAACCAAGGGACCCAAATTCAAGTCCCATTTCAGCTCTTTTTTTTTTGTTTTAATTGTGAGTCCTCCAGAAAGAGAAAAATACCTACTGTACCTGAATATGTAAGACACCTGCAAGCCTGAAGGTTATTGAAGTGGTGTGCATTAAGGTATAGTTGGTATTTTTCTGTTCCTGGAGGGCTCAGAATTAAAAACAAAACCAAAACACAAGCAGCTGAAGTGGGATTTGAACCTGGGTCCCTGAGTCTCAGCCCACTGCTCTAACCATTAGTCTACCCCTCTGCTCTGCATGGATGTCTGTGTGGCCATTTTATATGATGGATGTTCCTATGCTGCCATACAGATGTCCATATCCCTTGTTTTTCCCTGTTCATAATTTGGATGTTTCAGTTTGTAAAATGGGTGTTTATGCTGGGCATTCCCAGTACATGGACGTTCATCTCACATGTATTTTAGAACTTGCTGTATCCTGTTCTAAAATACATGTGGGATGGACATCCATTTGTGACGTTCTGACTTGAGTTGGATGGCCTTTTTTCTATTCTATTCTGTTCCTGCTTTTCTATCCTGCTAATTTCCCTCAAGGAATCATAGCGGGTTACAGCAGATACTCAATTCACAAAGAAGTATCATGTTTCATAATATTTCTTGAATAAAAAGTTTTCAGAGTCTTCCTGAACAAATAATAATCCGAAATATCCTGAAGCTGAGTAGGGATAGAGTTCCATAATTTAACAGCAAAGTAGCTAAAGGAACTATCCATAAAATGCTTATAGTGAATCTTATTTACTGAAGGAAGGACTAAATATGATGAATAATATCTATGGGTAGGTCGACTTAATGATGAATATTGAACTAAAATGATATGGTCTGGTGGACTGCAGAAACAAAAAGGTGGGAATATGAGCCAGGCTATCCAATAATTGGACCTGAAGTTAAGTTTAAAATAAACAAAATTTAATAATATTCAAACAAATAATAATAACAAAATTCCACATTAAAAATGACTCGACACGTTGTGTTTCGGCCGGATGGCCTACATCAGGAGTCTTGTGGCTAGTGACGATGATAAAATATGATCATCAAGTGATGTGATGAAGAGAACTCAAGTCACGAATGAGAAAAGTGCAGACAAGGATTTTAAAATAGTCTTTAAAAAGAACGTTTGTTAAATGATCCGTCTGACGCTGCACGTAATGTAATTGTTTTTGCAACGTGCAGCATCAAACAGATCATTTAACAAACGGTCTTTTTAAAGACCATTTTAAAATCCTTGTCTGCACTTTTCTCATTCGTGACTTGAGTTCTCTTCATCACATCACTTGATGATCATATTTTATCATCGTCACTAGCCACAAGACTCCTGATGTAGGCCATCCGGCCGAAACACAACGTTGTGTCGAGTCATTTTTAGAGTCATTTTTAATGTGGAATTTTGTTATTATTATTTGTTTGAATATTATTAAATTTTGTTTATTTTAAACTTAACTTCAGGTCCAATTATTGGATAGCCTGGCTCATATTCCCACCTTTTTGTTTCTACTTTACGTGCCGTGGGATCTATTGAGTTCTCCACGTACGTGGATTCTCTTTAGACTTTAGTAGCTGGTGGACTGCAACCATAAAATAAATCGTGTGGACTAAACAAACCATCTTAAAGTTCACTCTTGCAGCAATAGGTGGCCAATGAAGATCATTAAGCAGTGGTGCTACATGTTCAAATTTCTTGCAACCAAAAATCAATCTCACTGCACAGTTCTGTAACAATTTAAGTCTTTTTAAAAGAACCTAATACCAGTACACAAAGAATTTTGTGGTAGAATTATGGCCTGTACTAGCAGTCTAAATTGTGCCGGAAAAAAATAGAAGATGTTATGGCTCTGAGCTGTTGTAATTTGGCAAACATCCTTTCTAAAATGCACCTCCACATTACTATGTTACTAAGTCCAAGTGTAAATTTGGCCATAGACATCAGTTTCTAACATTAAGGTGCAGGGCCGCTGACAGACTGAGCCAGGCCCGGTGCAGGACCGACGCTGCTACCGCCCCCCCCCCAACCCCCCCCCACACTGCCGCCTCCCAGGATGCCGTTGCCGCTGCTGCCGCCTCGACACTGTGTAGACAGGCCAGATTGAGAGGGGGGGCACATTTTGTCCCACCTCCATGCCCCTGCCACAACTCCACATACCTTGGCTGGTGGGAGTCCCCAAACACCGCCAACAGAAGCCTTCCCTCCAGCATTGTTCTCCGCCGCACTGCCTGCCCAGTGCGGCTGCGTCTCATGTCATGGATGATCAGATTCATCAAAACCAAGCATGTGCGACGTGAGCAGAAGCAGGGCAGGCAATGCGGCGGAGAACCGCACTGGAGGGAAGACTTCTGCTGGCGGGGCTTCAGGACCCCCCTCCAGCCAAACCAGGGGCCCCGAAACCAACTGTGTCTGCTCCTCCCCGGCCTCTAAGGGGGGGCCCAGCACCGGGGTCTGTCTCTCTCCTGCTCCTGTCAGGACCCGGTTGATTGCGTTAACATGATCACCCGGGCCCTGTCAGGAGCAGGAGAGAGACAGACCCCGGTGCCGGGGAATTTTGTCCCCTCCTCCCCCCGGTGGTCCTATTAAGGTGCACTGATACTGGGTTATGCTAGTATTCTACAACGGAATGTTGTTCTTGAAGAGGTTCTCACTGCACAGAACTGGGGCACCTCAAGGAGGCTCCCACTGATAGAATTGCGCTCCGTACGGAAGCTAAAACTTAAGCACACAAATTGATTATACACACTTTAATTCACAGGAAGATGCACAGAAAACATTTTAGACACTAATAGATGCACACCCCTATTAATCAGCAGTTTCAGCCTTCGGAGCTGCAGAGGAGGATTTTTCACTGCCTCTTCTTTACTGTTCTTTGTGTTGCAGGTAGGTTGCTATTATATAGCAACCAAAGTAAATAGAACCGTTATATGATGCACATGGAGCTCAGACTCCAGGAGAGGCTTCTGAGCTGCAAGTGCTAGGTTTCTCGCTGCCTTTTTTCTACTGCTTTTGGGTTGCAGATTAATCCTTTGGTCTCACAATGGCAATGTTCTCTTCTGAACCAGTGTGTCCTCTCTTCTTTGGCCCAAGTTGTGGTAGGTCAACAGGCAGCAGCAATAGGCTGGATACATTGCTATAAACCAGAGATTCTCAACCACTGTGTCACAAACAACCGGGAGGTGTGTCGTGGGGCCAGCACACAGATAGCTTTTTTCAAATGTAATACGTCTCTCCCTTCTCTTCCCTTCCTCCCCCTCGTGGATTCAACATCTCTCCCCCCTGGCCATGAAACATGAGTTTTTCAGTAGTTCAGTGTAACATGCTGCCTGGGTAACCTGGATCCTTCCCTCTGGCATATCCCACCCCTCTGACATAGCTGCTGAAGTACTCAGCTTTCGTGGAATGGGGGGAGGGGGGCTGAGGAATGACAAGGGAAAGATGATGGACCTATGAGGGGGGAGAGAAAGATTCTGGACTGTGCAGGGGATGGGGACAGAAGAGATGCCAGATCTCATGTGAGAAAACTGGGGAGAGAAGAAGGGAGATGTAGGGGTGATATCAGATCATGGGATGGGGGCTGGGAGGAAGAAAAGATGTCAGACCATTGGGGGAGAAAGAAACTATGAGAGAGAGAGAGATCCTGGACTGCGGGAGATGGGGGGAGATGCAGTTACACAAACTTCGATGTGCTCCTTCCTAGGTTGTGTAGGTGGTAAACCGCACTTAGCAGGCTTTCACTGCCAGGGCATAGTTTGCTATCCACTCAACCCGAGAAGGAGCAGGGCATCAGGATTTGTATAGCCACATCTCCTACTGCTAGGCTGGGCTTTCTTCAGCCACTTTCTCCTCTGAGCCACTGCCCTGCTGAACACTGAAGCCACTTTTTAGTGGTAGGGAAGGGGAGAGAGAGGGGACATGCAGTTGTTGCACCATAAGGGTAAAGAGGAAGCTAAAGGAGACAGAGAAACGCTGGACCACAGAGGTAGAGAAGAAGAGGAGACAAGTGTGAGTGGAGAAAGAGATAGGAGATGCTACACTGCAAGGTTGGAGGAAGGAAGAGGGAGGGGAGATGCTTGCCATAGTGGAACCAGGTGGGAGAGACCATGGGGGTTTTCAAGGACATGAGAAGGAGAAGGATGGTGAGTAGAGAGGGTGGAAGTGTAGTAATGGGGAGTGAGTGAAACAGAATGGAATAGGAAGTCAGGGAAGGATTGAGACAAGAGAGCTAGAAGGTGAGAGGAGGAGATGGAAATGTGATAGGTAATTGAAATTATAGGTGGAGGACTGAAGAGTGAGAGGGTGAAATTTGATTGGGCAGGCAGAAAAAGGAGAAAGGAAATATATTAGAGACAGGTGTATTGAGCAAATGGAAGAAGATAGGAGGAAAGTGGAGGAAGGACAAATGGATAAAATTCACTGGGAAGAGAGCAGAAGTCAAACAAGAAAGCAAAAAAATGCCCAAATAACAAAGGTAGAAAGAAAAGTACTTTATTTTGAACTTATTAGGAGGAACATGTTAGCTTTAGAAAATGTGTATCATGGATGTCTTCGTATTTTGTTGAAAATACATTTCTGTTTTTATTTCTCCTACATGCCTAGTTTGACTTCTTGGGCTTCCCAGTTCAATTTTTGTCTATATATTTGTATTTCAAATTTGTGATCCCTTGTTCTGTATTTGGCGAGGGTTTGTCTATGTTTTGTATGCGACCAAGGTTTAGCATTCTGTTTGCACGTAGTTTCTGTGCAGAACTCTGTAGCTGTCCCTCTTGTTCTGTTTTACTTGTAGTAGGTGTGTTGGTGTTTCAAGACCATGTGTAATATTGTAGTATTGCCTATTCGTAAGAACCGTAGGTTTACTACATGTATGTTGAGATAGGATGTTTCAGGTTTTGTATTATTTCACAATGTGCCTGGTAGTGGAGAGCTTTATGATATATTACTATTACTCAAATGGCATGAAATCAGAATTAATATATATATAATTTTTTATATGTTACCTTCCATGGAGAAAATGTGCTAGTTATAATCTGCACCTGTTTTTAAGGGGACAGAGAGTTTGTGTGGGTGCATTTAATTCATAAGAACTACCATACTGTATCAGACCAAAGATCTGTGAGAATCATGAAGAGGGGCATAATCGAAAGGGACATCCAAGTTTTGATGAAGATATCCTCGCAAAACGTCCCCATCCAGGGGCAGGGAAACCTGTATTTTCGAAACAAGATGGACGTCCATCTTTCGTTTCGATAATACGGTCAGGGACACCCAAATCCTTAGAGATGGTCGTCCCTAGACTTGGTCGTTTCTGCTTTTCGGCGATAATGGAAACCAAGGACGTCCATCTCAGAAACGACCAAATGCAAGGTATTTGGTCATGGGAGGAGCCAGCATTTCTAGTGCACTGGTCGCCCTGACATGCCAGGACACCAACCGGGCACCCTAGGGTCGTCCAAGTATTCGTCAGGGACGTTCTTGTTTCTTTCGATTATGGGTCGAGGACGTCCTAGTGTTAGGTACGTCTAAGTCCCGCCTTCGCTATGCCTCCAATACGCCCCCTTGAACTTTGGCCATCCCTGCGACGGAGTGCAGTTGGGGACGTCCAAAATCGGCTTTTCCATTATACCGATTTGGACGACCCTGGGAGAAGGACGCCCATCTTCCGATTTATGTCAAAAAATGGGCATCCTTCCCTTTTGGAAATGAGCCCAGAAGTGTGTCACATATGTGAGCATCGTGTGTCAGGTGTGTCCCAACTGAAAAAGTTTTGGAATCACTGCTATAAACAATTGAAAAGAAGAGAAACAGTAGAACAAAAATGTTCTGCAAAAAAAAAACCCCACAAAAACAGAAACAGCAAAAAGAAGATAACCAGGGGGATAATTTTATTAATGTCCAAAGGCTTGATATACCGCCATACACAAAAAAGTAGCAAGGCGGTGATGTCACTGGAACCACACTCAGGTAATAATTTATTGGTGACCTGACACAGCTGTGTTTCAACAAGTGCCTGCATCTGGTCCTAGTATTAAAATAATATACATTAGATACTACATACTTTTAAATAAATACATATAAAAAATGTAATAAATTACAAAGCGCTTAAAATATTTGTACATTTAGATATTAACATGTACATGTAAAAGCATGAAAGAAACATTAAAAAGAAGCATACTTCATTTACAGTGTATAAACCTTCAAAAGACATATTGAATAAATTAAGTAGACCCACGTGATGACATTTAAAAATATATATAAGAGGAGGTCACGTGATGCCGTGCTTGTAAGCGGGCGCTGGTGGAGCGCGCTCCGGGGCCCAAACCTCAAAGAAGTTATTTTTAGAGGGTATATCGGTGATTGGTACCTGGCAATTAACTACGAACGTTAGCATGGAGGAGTTTGATTGCTGCGGTTGTGAATGCGAGTTATTAACAGTTTGGCTGGAATATTAAGGGCATGCCTTTAATGCAAATCTTTGATGCAGCAGACCGGGACATAATAACTCTCTAAACTCTTACACCTCTGAGCAATTAACTGTGGATATTAATGTGGAGGAATGTGGATGCTGTAGACCAGAATGCGAGTTGTTAGTGGTTTGTTTGGAAGTTGCCAGATGTGCTGATGTGGCAATGGTTTGTTGCAGCAGACAGAATCAAGATGTCTATATAATAAACATTGTCACTTTTGAACAACCATCTGTGAACATTGACATAGAGAGACTTGGCTGATATGCCCTCAATATGTCTGGAAGATGGACTGAATGAGAGTGGAATTAGAACTCTCAGCTGGTTTTTTTTTGTGAAGGGACGTGTTGGGGAAATCTGCTATATACTTCATTCTGATGTGCTCTCATTATGTTAATTGTATTTAAATTCATACAGAAGGGGGGATTTGGACTGTGTCTCCGGGTATCCCATTTTTTTTAGCAACTAACTATGAGTATTAACATGGTGAAGGTGAACAGTTGGGGTTTTGAATATGATTTATTGACAATTTGTCTTAAATATCACAAGATATACCTTTAATAGGGGGGGAGGAAAGATGTGCTGGGATGGGAATTGAAAATCTCGGCTGAGTCTGGATGGGTGGTATATGGGATGATTGGATGTTTCACGGAGATAGGGTTTTGTTTTGTTTTTTTGTGTATGTGTATGCATGTGCGTAGGGACATGTTGATGATAATTGTTATATGCTGCACCTTGTTGTGTTCTTGTTATGTTAATGATGCCTAAGTTACAAAGAGGTGGGGGCTCGGGGGTGTGATCTCCACGCGGGCCTCGTCCCATATTGGGCGGTGTGTGATGGGAGGGCAGGTACGAGGGTGGGAGGGTGGTAAGGAGGCAATTTTATCTGTGCATTTTGGGAGTAAGGGTAGGAATGGAGATAATGTTTTGGGTTGGGGATGGGTTTGGTATTTTTGTTTACTTTTTTGTTGTTGTTGTTTTATTATGTTGGGAGGTCACAGTGTGATGGGAAGGCATGTGTGGTGAGAAGGAGGACTAAAGTCTGTTTTTTTTATGCGGTTGCTTTGGGTTGGGGGGCTATGAGCTGAGGTGGCCCCGTGACCTGGTTAGATGTATTAGATCTTTGGATGTACTGCCATTTTTATCAACCATGGCCCTGATTAAATTAATTTCATGGAATGTTAATGGAGTAACCTCTCCCATTAAGAGACAAAAAATCTTGCAGGCTTTAAATCGGCAGAGAGCAGATTTGGTGTTCTTACAGGAAACCCATTTATCAACTTTAGAGCATCTTAAATTTAAAAGATGGTGGGTTGGAGATTTGGTGGAGACACCAGCGATAAATCGTAAAGCGGGGTTGTTGATCTTATTCCGGAAAGGGATGGCTTTTCAAATATTGCAAACTTGGAAGGACCCTAATGGTAGATTCCTCATTGTCAAAGTCGCTATTTGTAACAGAGAGCTGCTCTTGTGTAATGTTTATGGCCCTAATGTGTATGATCATAAATTTATCCAAACACTTACACATAGAATTTTGGGGGTGCCTGATATCCCGGTCCTTATGGGAGGGGATTTTAATTTAGTGCATGACCCAACCTTGGATAGATCTCCCAATTTTGCACGAGATGTTGGGAACCCAAATAGGGGTATTCTGTTGTTTTGTTTTGCTCTACTTTACATCTTTTGGATATTTGGCGAACATTACACCCCATGGATAGAAACTATACACGTTTGTCAAGGGCTCATGGGTCTCAGTCTTGTATTGACTACTGGCTGGTCTCGTCTTCGTTTTTTCTTCAGTCTTGGAGGCAGGGATTGGTCCCTATAGCGTTTCTGATCATGCTTTGGTGTGGTGCTCATTTACTTTTGGGCCATTGGGGGATAAGGCATATCGCTGGAATTTTCCAGTTCATTTGTATTGGGATGCTGAATTTCGGGAATATCTTATGCATAAGTGGGATGATTATCAGAATAATAATGCCGAATATGTACACACCCTAGTACTTTTTTGGGAGGCAGCCAACGCAGTGCTGCGAGGAGAAATAGTAGCATATACTTCTTTCAAGAAGAAGGTGAGAGATCGGGAGATTTTACGGCTAGAAAGGCAACTGATTAAGGAGCATATTCAATATGGGAAGTCTCCTTCTGTGCATCAGCATAGCTCATTGTTGGCTTTGAAGACTTCTTTGGGTGAGTTGCTCCATGCTCGGGCGATAAATTCGATACAATATTACAAATTTCAGCTATATTGTCATGTTAATAAATCGTGGAAGCTTTTGGCAAATTTGGTTAAAAGATCTAGAGGTTCCCCTAGTATATCTCAGATAGATCATGGAGATGGGGTTTTGGTGAGAAAAGATTCGGAGATTGCAGAGGTTTAAACTTCTATCACTGTCCATTGTCCCCATGTTACAATATCTGTTTATGCAGTTTATTACGGATGGGTGTATGCCCAGCTGAAGCCGGGGAAGGATCCTACACAGCCTTCCTCGTATAGGCCTATTTCACTGTTGAATGTGGAAGCTAAGTTGTTTGCTAAGATTTTGAATAGATTGGCTCGGGTGTTACCTTCTGTGATAGCCGAACCACAAAAGTTGGCTTTGTCCAAGGACGTATAATTACGAGGAATTTTAGGAAAATTCTTATTTCGCTGGAGCAAGTAGAGCGTTCCCAAGTGCCATCCCTATTACTTAGTTTTGACGCGGAAAAAGCTTTTGATCGTGTGGATTGGAAGTTTTTATTTGCTACTTTGCGTCACTATGGTGTGGGAGATTATTTGGCAGTCCAGACTTTGTATGCCTCACCTCAGGCAGTGATCTGGGTAAATGAGGTTTTCTCGTCATCCTTTGGGATTACTAGGGGCACGAGGCAGTGTTACCCCTAATCTCCATTACTATTTGTACTTTCTTTGGACCCTTTGGTTAGAGAAATCCTGGGTAATCCTGAGATTAAAGGGGTTAAGGTAGGGATACAAGAATTCAAAGTATCTGCTTTTGCGGATGATATATTAGTACACAATACTGAGCCTCAGAGATCTTTAGAAGCACTTATGGATAGTTTTGTGGAATATGGTGATTTTTCTGGCTTTAAGCTAAATCTTGAAAAGTCCTTGGCTCTCTCTACTACTGAATCAGTGTGAAGAGATTGGGTAGGGTCATTTGCTATGCGCTGGGAATCCATTTCATTTGTCTACCTGGGAATTAGATTATGTTATAAGACCACATTACTGTATAATTGTAATATAATGGATTTACTGGACTCGAGAGTGTTTATCACAGTGGATGTATCTTCCATTGTCGGTGCACGGTAGAATACAGTTATTTAATATGGTTTTGTTTCCCAGATGGCTCTATACTTTCCAGCTATTGCCTCTCCGGTTGTTGAAGCAAGAATTGCACTTATTGCAGAAGCTTCTTTTTAAATTCTCTTGGGCAGGCAAGAAGCCAAAAATGGCCTTTAAATATTTAATAGGTTCATGGAAATACAGGGGTATGGGGCTGCCTAATTTACGTGTGTAAAATCAAGCCTGTTTGCTGCGTCATCTTGGAGAATGGTTTTTAGGCGAGCAGGACTTCACCCCAATAGATTATGAAACTGCATTTTATTCACCATGGCATGTTAATTCTTTAATGCAAGGTTCTTTTAAGACGCTGCCGAAGGGGTTGCGTCAAAGTATAATTCTTAGGCCATTGTGGGAAGTTTGGTGATATTTGGTTCTCTTGTTGGGGGGAAATCCGGAAATTTCAGATCAGATCCCTATTCGAGGTAATTTACAATTTCCACCAGGGCAGGATAATGCCAGTTTTGGGCGATGGGCTATGCAAGGGATGACTCTTTTACAACATGTGTTGGGCAATGACGGTCGGTTGCTAAGTTGGGCACAGTTGCAGGCTAAAGGAGTGCTGGAGCCAAGAGATCTGATGGCATACCACCAACTACACCATTACCACAAGTCTTTAGATAGAGGGGGCTTGGCTGTTCATTTAGGCCACCATTTAGAGAAATTTTTTGGGAAGTTCAGGGAAGGCGGCCTCGTCTGTTTCAACTCTTTATAAGGAGCTACAGCGGCTGTTAGTTGCTAGACCTCGGAGGGCTCTTTTGCATATTTCTTTGTCAGATTTCATTACACTAATTAAACGTATTCCTGACATTTCTATAAGTGCTGAATTGAGAGAATGTCAATACCGGGTATTACACAGGGCTTATTTTACACAGGAGCAGATGTTTAAGATTGCTGGGGTTGGAACACCGGTATGCCCGAAGTGTAGGCAAGGCTCTAATTCTTTTTCCATGCTTTTTGGGTATGATTAACTTGTGGTCATACATATCTGGAGGAAAAACCTCAAGTATCGCGAAGTAGCTCCGATTTTCACAGTTAAACTGTCTTATGGAGTACTCACTTCCATCATCAGTTGCAGTAAAAAGTGCCTTAGCATGCCCTTACCAGGAGGGGGGGGGAGTCACATGTGCTAAGGCCAGTTTTACTGCAGCCATAAAAATGTCCTTTTTCTATTTCTTGTATTACTGGCCATGTGCTAATGTTGCCATTAGCACACAGCCATTTAAAAAAATTAGTGAGTGAGCCCTTACTGTCACCCATTTTGTAGGCAGTAAGGGTTCACACGGTAGTCCTGTGTTAACCAGTTAGTGTGCGGTAATGTAGCTTCACTAACTGATTAGCACAGAAATACCCACTTTCTACCCCCTAGACACTCCCTCTCAAAAACATTTTAGCACTTAGCGCATGCACATTTGGGGGTGAATACTATAAATCATGCCTAAAATATCAGCGCCAAAACTCCCCACACTTATGCACTATTCTATAAGCCATGCCTAAAGTTAGATGCAGTTTATAGAATAGCACTTAAGCACATGGGTCGTGCATAAATTTAGGCATGTCCATTTGCACAACAGAAATGTGGTGCAAATGCCCCCACTAAATTTACTAATGGAACCCCTTATTCTATACCTGTGTGCATAACTCAAGTCCATGCCCACGCTCTGTGCCAAAATGCCCATGACCCTTCCCTTTCCGTGCCTTTTCCGGGACACATGTAAAATTTAGGCACAGATCACGTGCCTAAATTTACAAGCACTTATAGGATATCCAATCAATCTTATGAATATCAATTGAAACCAGCTAAGTAAAGTTTTTTTTGTTTAGGTCTATCAACCTCAGCTGCGCTGCGCTGCGCTGCACTGCGTGCACCCACTCTAATGCCGAGACTTATGCACTCATTTCGTCATAGGTTCAACAGCCTCCACCTTCCTCACATACTTGGTTTATGTTATAATATAAATAACTTGTATATCTTATTAAAGTTAATTGAGTTTAAACAATACTCATCTTAAAATTAAACTTCATATATAGTTGGCAATAGGGGTACAGTGCTCCAACACGGCATGTGTTTCTCAAATGCTTTATCAAGGAGGTCCCCTAACAATCATCTTTTACCAGCCTGACAACATTATGTCCCACAGCCAAAATGGCCGTAAACTCAAATAACTTTAATAAGATATACAAGTTATTTATAACATAAACCAAGTATGTGAGGAAGGTGGAGGCTGTTGAACCGATGACGAAGTAAGTGCATAAGTCTCTGCGTTAGAGTGGGTCCACACAGTGCGGCGCGGCTGAGGTTCATAGTCCTACACACAAAAAAACTTTACTTAGCTGGTTTCAATTGATATTCATAAGATTGGTTGGATATCCTATAAGGTCTGAATTTATGGAGCCAGCAGAAGGTGATGCAGTCAAGCTGGGTTTTGGTAAATTTACATGCATACATGTTAATTGATTTCAATTAGCAACAATACTTGCTTGTTAAAAAGCCAATTATTGGTGCTAATTGGCTCATTATACAATTAAATTTGCAGGTGCAATTTTTGGCGACTTTTATAGAATCAAGGGGACCACAGCATGCCCTGCATTAATCTATTTTAAGCTGTTAGGTGCATGTTATTTTATTTTATTTATTTATTAGGATGTATTTACCGCCTTTTTGAAGGAATTCACTCAAGGCGGTGTACAGTAAGAATAGATCAAACATGAGCAGGAGGCAATTCCAGCAGTAAAAATATTCGAACAACAATACAAAGTATGGCATGATATACAACACAATATGTACTAGAACATTATAATTGGTAGTGAAGGGTAAGGCAAAGTTGTAACATATAGATGGGTAAGAAAGTAAGAAGAATTAGAAAGTAAGGTGATTGATTTGAAGAACGTTGCATGTGAGGTCAGAGAGATGGTTAAATATTATCTCAGCTAGGGTAGGATTGGATAAACATGTTAGCACCTGACAAAGCTTAGTATAGTGTTTCCTAAGTCCGGTCCTGGAGTACCCCTTGCCAGTCAGGTTTTTAGGATATCCACAATGAATATGCATAAAAGAAATTTGCATATAATGTAGGCAGTATATGCAAATCAAGTTCATGCATATTCATTGTGGATATCCTGAAAACCTGATGGCAAAGGGTACTCCGGGACGGGAAACAATGACTTAGTAAAAGAAGCTCTCTGTGAGAAAACTCAATGTTTTCACAAACACTAAACTTCTCATGTCTAAAGGACTGACAAAAGAAAAAAATGTGTAATTACAAATTTAAAGGGTCCTTTTTCTAAGGTGCACTAATGGATTTAGGTCCAGATTCTATATATGGCGCAAAAAAAATGGTGCTTAGTGCTATTCTATAAACCTCGCCTAAAGTTAGCTGCAGTTTATAGAATACACGTAGTGGCCGTCCCACAATTAAAATTTAGGCACAGGCATTTACGCCTACTAAAACCTGGTGTAAATGCACATGTTTATTCAGGCACGGATCGGGCATATTCTGTAACAATGCATGTACATTTTCAGAATGCCCATGACCCACCCATGGCCACACCCCCTTTTGAGATCTGTACAGTCTGATTTACTTGCACTTTTTAGACTATGCTTAGCGAGCTATGCACATAAATCCTAATTACTACCAATAATTGCTTGTTAACATCCAATTCTCAGCACTGATTGGCTTCTTAACCAATTAAGTTCCGTGCGCAAATCAGCTATGCGTGCTGATTTGCGCACAGAACATTAGTCACTGTTTATAGAATTCAGGGGTTTGTGCATGTTAACAAATTAGTATACATTTAAGTGCCATGCACTCCATAGGTATACAATGGGCTGCGTGTCATTAATTATGGAATTGGTTGCCGGAGACGTGGTGAAGGCGGTCAGCTTGGCAGAGTTAAAAATGGGGTTAGTCGGTTTCCTAAAGGACAAGTCCATAAACCACTACTAAATGGACTTGGGAAAAATCCACAATTCCAGGAATAACATGTATAGAGTGTTTGTACGTTTGGGAAGCTTGCCAGGTGCCCTTGGCCTGGAGTGGCCGCTGTCGTGGACAGGATGCTGGGCTCGATGGACCCTTGGTCTTTTCCCGGTGTGGCATTACTTATGTACTTATGTATGTACTAAATCATTAGCACACCTTAATAAAAGGACCCCTAAAAAATGTATGCAAGAGCCTTAGGGGGTCTTTTGGCGCACGCCACTAGAGACGCTCAAAGGAATATATGGGTATCTATAATGTTTAGTGCACGCTTAATTTTAGCGTGTGCTAAAAATGCTAGCGCGCCTTTGCAAAAGGGGCCCTTAGTTAATATGTCATATAAATAATGTGAGTCTACAGTAAGCTGATCAGACAAAGATACTGCTACACCTTTCAAAGCAATGTTGAAACAAGTTTCACTAGAAGGAGCCAGAACAAAATACAATTTTCTCTACATAAAGAATAATGCTGTCATTAGCGCTCTGCGAAAAGAAAAAAATCACTCTTAACTAATAAGTGATTGAATATATACGGTAAACATATATATGTAAATGAATGTGAAAAGAGTTTGTATGTCCAGTGAAAGCGCAATCAACAAACCTTTATCTAAAGATAATACTCTGATGCTGAATTAGTTAAAACTGGAACTGCAAAAACTGCTACAACTACTGAAGCAAGCTATATTGCTGTAAGTGTTCTTAATTTTAAGAACTGCAAGATCTAAACTGAAAATAGCAAGGAGAGAATTAAAAGAAAGAGAGAGAGAGAGAGAGAGAGAGAGAGACACTATGCTTATTACATCTAGAAAACATCCCCTCTTGAGAAAGTAAAAAAATAAATTAAAGATAATATATATATATAAGGGACTCACCAAGTTCACAGGTTTGTGGTAGCTGCAAAGTAAAACAAAACTAAGAGAACACCACCTGCTGTATGCTTATATTTTATGTCAGTCCTGGCTTCCGCATGAAGGACGGCAGATAAGTGCTACGTGAAAGGGTACCAATGGAGGGGTATTGTGAGCAGCGACAAGTAAAAAAAATGTCAGTCAAAACAAAAACAACAAAAAAAAAATGAAGGGGGAGTTACTGAGCTCACACATTGGTGGTTGCTGCAGAGTGCAATAACAAAACATGACTAAGGAGCCTGCGTTTAAAGCGGTTCTTTCTTTGCTTCCACAATGAAGAAAAGTAACAGCGTGAGTGAAATTCCTTGAATTGTGGGCACAAAGTGCTGCTACATATTGAGGATATACTAAGGTAGTGCTTGTCAGTCTTTTTTTATGGCCATGTCCCCATGATATCGATCATATAAAACTGTATGACCGCTCAGAGGTGCAGAATAATGCTGCTGCACCTATGAAGAGTCCACAAGGTCGGGAAGCTCTGTACTAGAGGGTATTGTGAGCAGCGACAAGAACTATGGAAACAGTGTGCTCAGCTCTCACATTGGCACTGCAGAACACAATAAAATCAAATGACTATGAAACCGGTGTATACACATATTGAGTAAAATGATCTGGTAGCCGTGTTAGTCCACTGTTTTGTTTTATTTCTATTTATTTCCTATACACATATTGAAAGCCGTTCTTTACGTCCACGTTGAAGAGAAGTAACAGCATGATTGAAATCCCTTATATGATAGGAAGACAACAGTGCTATTCATGGGGGGGGGGGGGGGGGGTGAGTAGCAGAGCTATAAAAACATTATGCCTGTGTATAATGATAATATAAATTAAAAAAAAAAAAGACTGTGAAAAAAAAGTGTGAAAGGGGAGAAAAATAAAACGGGGGGGGGGGGGGGGAGAGAGAGAGAAAGGGAAAAAAAAGAAGAGGGGGAGCAACGCCAGAGAAGAGGCAAGGGGCAGGGAGAGAAAGAACAAGAAAGAAAAAACAGACAAAAATGGGGTTACACGGTTTCCTAAAGGAAAAGTCCATAAACCACTACTAAATGGACTTGGGAAAAATCCACAATTCCAGGAATAACATGTATAGAATGTGTGTACGTTTGGGAAACTTGCTAGGTGCCCTTGGCCTGGATTGGCCGCTGTCGTGAACAGGATACTGGGCTCGATGGACCTTTGGTCTTTTCCCAGTGTGGCATTACTTATGTACTTATGCCAGTGCTTTTTTTGTAGAAAAAAAGGTGCCAGTACTCATTATAGGCAGGGTCACCACATGGCTCCACCCCTATGATAGCCACACCCACATTAGCCAGACCCCTTATACCAGCCATGGCGCATGTAAACAGACATTATTGAAAATATTATACTAGTATATGAGAAAAAAATAATGTGATTTAAGCTGCTACAGCTCCAGTATACCCAGTGCAAAATAAGACAGCAGATGTAAATTCTCAAATTGGACATATTCCAAACACTAAAATGAAAATAAAATTATTTTTTCTACCTTTGTTGTCTGGTGACTTTGTTTTTCTATCCATATTGGTCCCAGTCTCTGATCCTGCTGCTCTCTATCTGTTCTCTTAACTCTGTTTCCAGGGCCTCCTTTCCATTTATTTCTTTACTTTCCTCCTTTCTTCTTCATTTCTTGCCCTGCATCCATAAGTAAAAGCTGGGTCCTCCTCCCTGGAATTGACTGGAGGAGGTATAACGTGGATCCAGCTTTTGCCTATTTTCTACATCCATGTGCAGTTTTTCTCCTCTCTTCCCTTTCCCTCATCTCCATCCATGTGCATCTTCTTTTTTCTTTCCTCCCCTCCATCCATGTCCAGCACTTCTCCTCTCTCCCCCCTCCATCCAAGTCCAGCATTTCTCCTCTCTCTTCCCTCCCCTGTATCCATATAAAGCAATAATTCTCACTTCCCTCTCCTCCATCCAAGTCCAGCATTTCTCCTCTCTCCCCACCAACCCCTCCATCCATCCATGTCCAGCAATTCTCCTCTATCTTCTGCTCTCCTCTCCATCCATTTCCAGCATTTCTCCTCTCTCCCCTGCCCTCCCCTCCCATCCATGTGCATCTCCTTCCTCTCTTCCTTCCCCTCCATCCATGTCCAGCATGTCTCCTTTCTCCCCTGCCCTCCCCTCCCATGTCCAGCGATTCTCCTCTATCCCCTGTCCTCCCCTGCCACCCATGTCCAGTGATTCTCTCTCTCCCCTGCCCTCCCCTCTCATCCATATCCAGCGATTCTCCTCTCTCCCCTGCCCTCCCCTCCCATCCATGTCCAGCATGTCTCCTCTCTCCCCTGCCCTCTCCTCCCATCCATGTCCAGTGATTCTCCTCTCTCCCCTGCCCTCCACTCCCATCCATGTCCAGCAGGTCTCCTCTCTCCTCTGCCCTCCCATCCATGTCCAGCAATTCTCTCTTCCCTGCCTTCCCTTCCCATCCATGTCCAGCAATTCTCCTCTCCCCTGCTCTACCCTCCCATCCAATCCAATCCATGTCCAGCGATTCTCCTCTCCTCTCTCTCCCCTCCATGTCCAGCAATTCTCTTTTGCCCCCTGTCCTCCCTCTCCCTTCCATGTCCACTGACTCACCCCAGCCTCCACCTGCCCCCAAGATCATTCAAACCCCAGCCCCACCTGCCCGCCCTCACCTGCCCACTCCCTTCCGTTTGTGCACCCGGCCGTGCTCCCTGCGTTGCAAAACGTTTGTTTACCAAAGTCATGGCGAACCAGCAGTGAAAGCAGCAGGCAGGCAGGCTTGCCTCCTCGTCGCTCGCTTCGCTTCCCTTCCCTCTCAGCACGTCCCGCCCTCATGGAAAGGAAATTACATCAGAGGAGGGCAGGATGCGCTGAGAGGGAAGGGAAGCGAAGTGAGCGACGAGGAGGCGAGCCTGCCTGCTGCTTTCACTGCCAGTTCGCCACGACTTCAGGTAAACAAACGTTTTGCAACATAGGGAGAACGGCCGGGTGCACGAACGGACCACACAAAATAGGTGCCGGTACACTGTACCGGCGCGTACCAGCACAAAAAAAGCACTGGCCCTACTGAATCAGTAAAAGGGCAGCTAAGAGACATTTAAAAGGAGCAGAGTGGCCAAGAAGGGTGCATGACCCACCCACATGGAGAGAGAGATGTGGGAAAGTAAAATGGAAATAATTACAACAAAGAAGACCAAGCGAAGCCAAAACTGTAAGGAAGTTTTAAACCTTTTTTTTTTCATCATTCCACTTTATTCTTTTCGACTGTATTTTTTATTCGTATTGCTTTGCTTTTATAGATTATTGTTCGCCTGGGCAGTACAGTACTACTAAATCCACATCAACCTCCACCGTTTTTCCAAGTGTGTCATCTGTGCATGTCCATAGACTTTTTTTAACCCAATCACTGAAGACCCTCTGTTCTGTGTGCACAGGAAGAGAATGGTGCAGAAGACTGAGGGGCCCTTTTACTAAGCCGCATAGGCGCGTACATGCTTCCTAAATACATCAATTTAGAGTGACCACCCGGCTACTACGAGGCCCGGGCAGTAATGTAATTTTTTACACACGTTTGCTAAGCGCGCCAGAAAATCATTTTAATTTTCCTGCGCACAGCAGAAACCGTGCGGTAATCGTCATTCTACACACGTAGACGATTACCATACAGTTACTGTGTGAGACCTTACTGTTAAGTCAATGGCTGGTGGTAAGGTCTCAGACCCAAAATGGTCACATGCCAATTTTTATTTTGCCACAAGTCCACTTTCGGCAAAAATGTTAAAAAGGCCTTTTTTTACAGGCACGCTAAAAAATAAATCTGCGTGGTCCCAAAACACACACCTACTCTAGCGCTGCCCATTTTTCTGTGCACCTTAGTAAACGAACCCCTAAGATCCAAAGGGCTTCCTTGTTTTGTTTCCAATTTGCAAGAATGAAATTTATTCTTAAGATACCAGCATAATTTCTCAGCAGTCCTGAAGTTTAAGTGAACAATTCTGCAGCCCAGTCTCGTTGATCACATAAAATTATGAGCAGGCAAAGTGCACAAAATGTACCCCCAAAAGGCCAGTTATACTCTGGAGTTCTTCCCAATTTGCGTTCATGAGAAAAGTGCTTCAGTGTCCAATGTGTAGACAAAAAGCCTTTAACACTGCATCATTTTCCTTGACAGCAAAGAAAAAGCAGCTCATTAATAAACTAACCTCCCCACTACAGGAAGAACTAAATAACTTGAGCATGTTCTGCTTTGGGCTGAGGTCAAGAGAGTCTCCGTTCCTGTTGCTCTAATCTGTTAACTTTCGTTTTTCGATTTCCTACCAATGCCTGCACCAGGAGAGAGACACGGTTTCCCCGAAAACACGTGGTGGCTCTTCCTTTCGGCGTTCCTCCTCCCCTTGCGAGCAGCTGTCAAAGCTCGGTGTACGTCACAATCAAAGTCAGCTGGGCTGCGTTTGCTCCTCCGCCCCCCCCCCTCCCTCCTTGTGTAAGGCGAGATAGCGGACCCTTTTTAAATGCAGTTCCGATCATGAACAGTTGAAAATAAAACCTCTTCCTGTTTTGTTTTTAACGTGAGAATGATTCATGACCTACCTTTCTGAGCTCAGTTTTATTTGCGGTTGTATAAATGAAAACAGAACAATATTATATGTCATGAGTTTTCAACGATCAAAAAAGCCTAAATAAACAGAAGCCGAATGGATAACTCGAGATATTTAAACCCGTAATCTAAATATCCTCCTTGTTGAAATAAGGGTCAACGGGCTTGGATTATGGGACTCAATGACCTTTTGGATTTTTACTGGTTAATCTGAAACTGGGAACAAAAAAAAAAAAGCCAGTGGAGATGTGGGAGACTCTAAGTTCTTCCCAAATATGAGAGCAGTATTTTGTACTCTAACACCCTAAATTCATGATACCCACACGAATTAGTATTTTAAGCCAGCTAAATACTATTCTCCATAATCCTAGGTGATCCACCAAAAGCAACTCAGTAGGGAAAAATGCTGTTAAATTAGATTTGACTGTTCCAGCCACTAGATTCTGAAATGTCCGGTATTCTCTGTGACTGAACATGAATTTAGCATGCATGAGGAGTGCTGCCGACTTCCCAGCTTCTCAGGCAGCATGGAGAGAGGAGTGCTCGGGCAGTGGACCTCTTCAACTGGCAGGGCTTGGGCATCCCCGCCAGTCATTTATGGGTGCAGCAGTTTGGGGCCTAAGGGTTTTCTCCTGTTGGTCCTGAAGAAGTAACCTTGCATTAGGAAACTATGCTAAGCTTTAGCACACAGTTCTAACACAGACATAAAGAAAAGCATTTTCTCTCTCCTATGGTGTAGCCAAGGGGGGCCTGGGCCCCCACTTTGGGCTCAGGCCCCAAATTGCTGGTGTCTATGTAAGGTTCTATGCAGGGTTAAGTTTATGTGCCAAAATTGTCCTATAAAACCACACTACCCTGTGCAAAGCCTAGAGTACTTTATTGCATTTGTCCCCCAGTTAAGGGAGAGGGAAATGGGATTTGATATACTGCCTATCTGAGGTTTTTTTTTTTTTTTGCAAATACATTCAAAGCAGTTTACAAATATTCAAGTACTTATTTTGTACCAGGGGCAATGGAGGGTTAAGTGACTTGCCCAAGGTCACAAGGAGCTGCAGTGAGAATTGAGCTCAGTTCCCCAGGATCAAGATCCACTGCACTAACCACTAGGCTGCTACTCCTCCACTCCTATAACTCACTTTTTTTAATCAGGACATCACATTTTTAAACTTTAAATCTTGTGTGTACTCTTAATTAGATTAGTGACTATTATCTCTTTAAGGTGCCCTATTGGAGCTCTATACAAATGACTTTAATCAGGTGTCAATTTGTTCCCAGTTTCAGATTAATTGAGTCCCATAATCCAAGGCCCCTTGGCCCTTATTTCAACAAGGAGGATATTTAGATTGCGGGTTTAAATATCTCGAGTTATCCATTTGGCTTCTGTTTATTTAGGTTTTTTTGATCGTTGAAAACTCATGACATATAATATTACTACTACTACTACTTAACATTTCTAGAGCGCTACTAGGGTTACGCATATTGTTCTGTTTTCATGTATACAACCGCTAATAAAACTGAGCTCAGAAAGGTAGATCATAAATCATTCTCTCACGTTAAAAACAAAACAGGAAGAGGTTTTATTTTCAACTGTTCATGATCGGAACTGCATTTAAAAAGGGTCCGCTATCTCGCCTTACAAAAGGAGGGAGGGGGCGGCGGAGGAGCAAACGCAGCCCAGCTGACTTTGATTGTGACGTACACCGAGTTTTGACAGCTGTGCGCGAGAGAGGAGGAACGCCGAAAGGAAGAGCCACCACGTGTTTTCGGGGAAACCGTGTCTCTCTCCTGGTGCAGGGATTGGTAGGAAATCGAAAAGCGAAAGTTAACAGATTAGAGCAACAGGAAAGGAGACTCTCTTGACCTCAGTCAGCCCAAAGCAGTACATGCTCAAAGTTATTTAGTTCTTCTTGTAGTGGGGAGGTTAGTTTATTCATGAGCTGCTTTTTCTTTGCTGTCAAGGAAAATGATGCAGTGTTAAAGGCTTTTTGTGTACACATTGGACATTGAAGCACTTTTCTCATGAACGCAAATTGGGAAGAACTCCAGAGTATAACTGGCGTTTTTGGGGTACATTTTGTGCACTTTGCCTGCTCTTAATTTTATGGCATCAACGAGACTGGGCTGCAGAATTGTTCACTTAAACTTCAGAACTGCTGAGAAATTATGCTGGTATCTTAAGAATAAATTTAATTCTCTCAAATTGGAAACAAAACAAGGAAGCCCTTTGGATTTCAGGGGTTCTTTTAATAAGGTGCACAGGAAAATGGGCAGCACTAGTGTAGGCGTGTGTTTTGGGCATGCGCAGATATATTTTTCAGTGCGCCTGTAAAAAAAGGCCTTTTTAACATTTTTTGCTGAAAGTGGATGTGTGGCAAAATAAAAATTGGCATGCGACCATTTGGGGCTGAGACCTTACCGCCAGTCATTGACTTAGCAGTAAGGACTCACACAGTAACCGTATGATAATCGTCTACGTGAGTAGAATGACGATTACAGCACAGTTTCTGCCGCGTGCAGAAAAATTAAAATGATTTTCCTGTGTGTGTAGCGAACGCATGTAAAAAATGACATTAACGCCCGGGCCTCTTAGTAGCCAGGTGGTCACTCCAAATTGATGTACATAGGAAGCATGTACGCGCCTATGTGGCTTATTAAAAGGCCCCTCAGTCTTCTGCACCATTCTCTTCTCGTGCACACAGAACAGAGGGTCTTCAGTGATTGGGTTAAAAAAAAGTCTATGGACATGCACAGATGACACACTTGGAAAAACGGTGGAGGCTGATGTGGATTTACTGTACTGCCCAGGCGAACAATAATCTATAAAAGCAAAGCAATACGAATAAAAAATACAGTCCAAAAGAATAAAGTGGAATAATGAAAAAAAGGTTTAAAACTTCCTTACAGTTTTGGCTTCGCTTGGTCTTCTTTGTTGCATTTTTTTCCATTTTTACTTTCCCACATCTCTCTCTCCATGTGGGTGGGTCATGCACCCTTCTTGGCCTCTCTGCTCCTTTTAAATGTTTGTTAGAGGCCCTTTTACTGAGTCAGTAGGGCTAACCATGGGGGGTGTTCCCAGTGATAATCAGCACTGCCATATTGCTGTGCACTGCCTGATTACCACAGAAGTAGCACATGAGCTCTTACCACCAAGTAAATAGGTGGCATTAAGGGCTCAGGCAGTAAATAGCCACATGCTACTTTTAATTTTAGTGCATGGCCATTTACTGCCCCATTAAAAAAAGGCCTTTTTCCCAGCCGCAGTAAAAAATGGCCCAGCATGCGCCAATTTCACATGTTCACACTAGTGCAGGCCGCTTTTTACCATGGCTTTATAAAAGGACCCCTTAGTTGTTTGGGACTTCCAGTTATCCCAATTCTCACTCCCTTCAGTCTCTCAGGCCTATCAACTGTATAAGGCCTGAGGTAGACTCTGGCTACCTGTCCTGTTCCTTCTTATTAATTTCTGTGCAGTTCCTCCTCTCTTCTCAGTCCACAATATCAGTTTTCATACTAGAAGACTGAAATATGATATGCTCGGATTTTGCAGACTAAAATAATCAGAAGATATGATGAATAGATTTATTCATAGAGAATATCTGAGTACACATATTAATGAAGATTATCAGAAAGCAAAAACTGCACATAGAGAGATTCTCTCACAAGGCAGTAAATAGAAGAAAAATTCTGATATTGTGTGCACATTGAGATTTTCTCACTTGGCTAATCAGATACAAAAGATGATTACAAAGATTCAGCAAGGTAATCAATAGAAATAAAATAAAACATGGAAAAGAAAATAAGATGATACCGTTTTTATTGGACATAACTCAATACATTTCTTGATTAGCTTTCGAAGGTTGCCCTTCTTCGTTAGATCGGAAATAAGCAAATGTGGTAGATGACAGTATATATATAAGTGAAACATGACAGCATTTCAGTGATAGTCTAACAGGATGGGGGTGGATAGGTGAGAGGAGGGTGACAAACAGAGCAATACAACTTTATGGTTTATAATGGGCTAGAAAACCCAGATCTTTGTTAAGTCCTGTCTGTTGGGTGTCAAAATATTCAATCATTCTGACTTCAAAGGTCTTATGTTCCTGTATTGTTTTAAAGTTACCTTTCAGGATTCTTACTATGAAATCACTGGTACAGTGTTCTGGTTTTGTAAAGTGCTGCCCCACAGGGGTGGAATCCTGACTGGCACTGGCATTCTTCATGTGATGTCTATGTAAATTAAATATTGTCTTTAGCATCTGGCTTGTTTCTCCAATATAGCATCCTTCGTTACATTTTTTACACTGAATGATGTATACCACATTGGAAGATGAGCATGCAAAGGATTCCTTTATGTTGAATATTTGTCATTTGTGAATGACTGTGGGGTCCTGTGAAATGTTTTGGCATAGCTTGCAGCTGGATATATTGCAAGGATGTGTGCCATTCTCTTATTTTTGAGTCTGTGTTGGGAGCTTACTTCAAATTATTCTAATCATCCCATGGCTTTCAATACCATCTCTACGCTGATCACTCCCAGATCTACCTGTCTACCCCCGATGTCTCAACTGGCATCCAGACCAAAGTTTCAGCCTGCCTGTCTGACATCGCTGCCTGGATGTTTCGATGTCATCTAAAGCTCAACATGGCCAAAACCAAGCTTCTTCTCTTTCCCCCTAAACCTACCTACCCTCTCCCCTCTTTCTCTATTTCGGTGGATGGAACTCTCATTCACCCTATCTATTCTGCTCGTAACCTTGGGGTCATCTTTGACTCCTCTCTCTCCTTCTCTGCCCAAATTCAGCAGATTGCCAAAACCTGTAATTTCTTTCTCTAAAACATTAGCAAAATCCGTCCCTTCATCTCTGAGCACTCTACCAGAACCCTTATCCACACTCTTATCACCTCTCTTCTTGATTATTGTACCCTACTTTTCACTGGCCTCCCTCTTAGCCATTTCTCTACTCTTCAATCAATCCAAAACTCCGCTGCGTGACTCATCTTCCGCCAAAGTCGCTATGCCCACATTAGCCCTCTCCTTAAGTCACTTCACTGGCTCCCCATCCGTTTCTGTATTCAATTCAAACTTCTCCTATTAACCTATAAGTGCATTCACTCTGCCGCTCCCCAGTACCTCTCCACTCTTGTCTCTCCCTACGTCCCTCCTCGAGCACTCCATTCTGTAGATAAATCTCTCTTATCTGTCCCCTTCTCCTCTACTGCTTATTCAAGACTCCGTTCCTTTTGTCTCGCTGCACCTCACGCCTGGAATAGACTTCCCGAGCCTGTACGTCTAGCCCTGTCTTTAGCCGTTTTCAAGTCCAAACTCAAAACCCACCTCTTTACCACTGCTTTTGACTCCTAACTCACATGTCCTGTCCTTTATCCTCCTTTTTACTCCCTTACCCTTAATTGTTCTGTCTGTTTACCTGTCTTACCTAGATTGCAAGCTCTTTGAGCAGGGACTGTCTTGTATGTATGGTGTACAGTGCTGTGTATGCCTTGTAGCGCTATAGAAATGATAAATAGTAGTAGTAGTAGTAATTAGCTTGTGTTTTAAGTTGGGTGGCTGTCGGAAGGCCAGCACTGGTGGGGGTGGGAATATCTCTTTCAGTAATTCATCCTCCTGGAGTAGAGGCTGAAGATCTTTTATGATTTTTCTTAATTTTTCCAGCTTCAGCAGTCACTTATATTGGGTATAATCCATTTATATCCAATTCAGTAAGACAAGTACAATGGCGTCGCGAGGGCAGCTGACACCCGGGGCGGGTCGCCTCTGCACCCCCCCCCCCCGGGTGCAGCGTGGCACACCCTCCCCCTCTGGAGCGCACCCCCCCCCCGAGAACATACCTGGAAGGTGGTGAGGGGCGGGCGGGAGAGCCAATCCGCCGAGTGCACGCCGCTGGGGGGTGTCGGTGCCTCGCTGGTTCCCTGCTCTCTCTTTCCCCCGGAACAGGAAGTAACCTGTTCCGGGGCAGAGAGAGCAAGGAACCAGCGAGGCGCCGACACCCTCCAGCAGCGTGCACCCGGGGCGGACCGCCCCACCGACCCCCCCTTCCTACGCCACTGGACAAGTGATTGCTGAATTGTGTAACTTGGTGTCTCCATTTAGGTGACCCATGACAGTACACACACCCCATCACACCATCTTAATAACAGACTATAGACTTTTCCTTCGGGAACTCGTCCAAACCTTTTTAAACCTAGATACATGAACTACTGTTACCACATCTTCCAGCTGAGTTCCAGAGCTTTGCCCATGTATTTACCCCCTTACAAACATGTGCTGTGTAAATTAGGCTCACCTTTACAGAATAATGCGTAGGTGGGTGCCCTGCCAGCATATTCACAGGTAAGTGTACATTTATGCATGTAGGTGCTAATATTCTAGGTGTCATCGTTGATACGTTGAAACCCTCTGCTGAGTGTGTGACGGTGGCTAAGAAAGCAAACAGAATGTTAGGTGTTATTAGGAAAGGAATGGAAAACAAAAATGAGGACACAATAACGCCTTTGTAACGCTCCATGGTGCGACTGCACCTCGAATATTGTGTTCAATTCTGGTTGCCGTATCACAAAAAAGATATAGTGGAACTAGAAAAGGTACAGAGAAGGGCAACAAAAATGATAAAGGGGATGGGATGACTTCCCTATGAAGAAAGGCTAAAGCGGCTAGGGCTCTTCAGCTTGGAGAAAAGACAGCTGAGGGGAGATATGATAGAAGTCTATAAAATAATGAGTGGATTGGAATGGGTAGACGTGAATTGTTTGTTTACTCTTTCCAAAAATGCTAGGACTAGGGGGCATGCAATGAAGCTACAAAGCAGTAAATTTAATATAAACGGAGAAAATGTTTCTTTACTCAACGTGCAATTAAACTCTGGATTTCGTTACCAGAGAATGTAGTAAAAGCAGTTAGCTTAGCGGGGTTTAAAAAAAGGTTTAGATAGCTTCCTAAAGGAAAAATCCATAGACCATTATTAAAATGGACTTGAGGAAAATCCACTGCTTATTTCTAGGATACTGTCAAACAATTGTGGACCGTCACTCTGTCCAATTACACGAAATAACAAAAGATATGCACAGAGTGTATAAATGCAAATGTAATAACCCTAGGGGCTATTAACTAAGGTGAGGTAGAGTCTCATATATAATTCACGATAGTATTTCTTTCACTCAACAGGTGAATCACTATAGTACTGTATTAAGAGTGTTGTACAAGTCACCAGTTATACACCATTTTTGTTAGCAGATTTAGGATGGTGGAGGCTGAGTCAATGATTAATAAATGAACACGAATAAGTGATTCACCTGTTGAGTGAAAGAAATACTATCGTGAATTATATATGAGACTCTACCTCACCTTAGTTAATAGCCCCTTGGGTTATTACATTTGCATTTATACACTCTGGGCATATCTTTTGTTATTTCTAGGATAAGCAGCATAAAATGTATTATACTTTTTGGGGGATCTTGCCAGGTACTTGTGACCTGGATTGGCCACTGTTGGAAACAGGATGCTGGGCTTCATGGACCTTTGGTCTGTCCCAGTATGGCAATACTTATATACTTATGTAGTAATGAAAGCAAAATAGTAGGGGTGGACCCTTGGTCTTCCCAGTGTAATGAAAGACAGGATTGCCAGAGGTAAGGAGAAAGATATATATTTATTGCATAAAAAGTGTCAAAAGACTTCAGATTATGAACAGTACAGCACTGTACCTTGAGGCTTGCTATGAAGGATAGACTCTACATGAGTCTGTGTTTCGGCAAAAATGCTTGCATCAGGAGTTATAACATCTGGAGAATCTCTATTTCAGGTAACTGTGGCAGGTATTGAGAAGACTCGAACACCAACATTAATATCTGTACCCAAATTGAATCGATCACTGAGACATTTTAAGTCTGTTTTTGATATTCTCCAGATGTTATGACTCCTGATGCAGGCATTGTTGCCGAAACATGGACCTGTGTCGAGTCTATCCCTCATAGCAAGCCTCATGGTGCAGAGTTGTACTGTTCGTAATTTAAAGTCTTTTGACTTTTTTATGTAATAAAATATATCTTTCCTGGTTTTCTTCTTATCTCTCCCAGCATACTTTTAGTGTATGCTCTGGTGGATCCTCTTCTACTTCTATTCCACTGTCTGTTGGTGCCAGTGGCGTAGCCAGACCTGACATTTTGGGTGGGCCTGGAGCTAATATGGGTGGGCACTATGTATATAGGTATGATGGATTTCTAAGTAGTCTGCCCAACAGCTGCCCTGCATCAATATAAACCACATATATACAGTGGTGGAAATAAGTATTTGATCCCTTGCTGATTTTGTAAGTTTGCCCACTGACAAAGACATGAGCAGCCCATAATTGAAGGGTAGGTTATTGGTAACAGTGAGAGATAGCACATCACAAATTAAATCCGGAAATCACATTGTGGAAAGTATATGAATTTATTTGCATTCTGCAGAGGGAAATAAGTATTTGATCCCCCACCAACCAGTAAGAGATCTGGCCCCTACAGACCAGGTAGATGCTCCAAATCAACTCGTTACCTGCATGACAGACAGCTGTCGGCAATGGTCACCTGTATGAAAGACACCTGTCCACAGACTCAGTGAATCAGTCAGACTCTAACCTCTACAAAATGGCCAAGAGCAAGGAGCTGTCTAAGGATGTCAGGGACAAGATCATACACCTGCACAAGGCTGGAATGGGCTACAAAACCATCAGTAAGACGCTGGGCGAGAAGGAGACAACTGTTGGTGCCATAGTAAGAAAATGGAAGAAGTACAAAATGACTGTCAATCGACAAAGATCTGGGGCTCCACGCAAAATCTCACCTCGTGGGGTATCCTTGATCATGAGGAAGGTTAGAAATCAGCCTACAACTACAAGGGGGGAACTTGTCAATGATCTCAAGGCAGCTGGGACCACTGTCACCACGAAAACCATTGGTAACACATTACGACATAACGGATTGCAATCCTGCAGTGCCCGCAAGGTCCCCCTGCTCCGGAAGGCACATGTGACGGCCCGTCTGAAGTTTGCCAGTGAACACCTGGATGATGCCGAGAGTGATTGGGAGAAGGTGCTGTGGTCAGATGAGACAAAAATTGAGCTCTTTGGCATGAACTCAACTCGCCGTGTTTGGAGGAAGAGAAATGCTGCCTATGACCCAAAGAACACCGTCCCCACTGTCAAGCATGGAGGTGGAAATGTTATGTTTTGGGGGTGTTTCTCTGCTAAGGGCACAGGACTACTTCACCGCATCAATGGGAGAATGGATGGGGCCATGTGACCGTACAATTCTGAGTGACAACCTCCTTCCCTCCGCCAGGGCCTTAAAAATGGGTCGTGGCTGGGTCTTCCAGCACGACAATGACCCAAAACATACAGCCAAGGCAACAAAGGAGTGGCTCAGGAAGAAGCACATTAGGGTCATGGAGTGGCCTAGCCAGTCACCAGACCTTAATCCCATTGAAAACTTATGGAGGGAGCTGAAGCTGCGAGTTGCCAAGCGACAGCCCAGAACTCTTAATGATTTAGAGATGATCTGCAAAGAGGAGTGGACCAAAATTCCTCCTGACATGTGTGCAAACCTCATCATCAACTACAGAAGACGTCTGACCGCTGTGCTTGCCAACAAGGGTTTTGCCACCAAGTATTAGGTCTTGTTTGCCAGAGGGATTAAATACTTATTTCCCTCTGCAGAATGCAAATAAATTCATATACTTTCCACAATGTGATTTTCCGGATTTAATTTGTGATGTGCTATCTCTCACTGTTACCATAACCTACCCTTCAATTATGGGCTGCTCAGGTCTTTGTCAGTGGGCAAACTTACAAAATCAGCAAGGGATCAAATACTTATTTCCACCACTGTATTAATAGAAAAACAGATATTTGTAATACACTATCCCATATCTTAAACTTGACCAGACATAAGTCTGCAAAAATGGCAAACATCTCAATACACAATACAGGATCCTGCAATATAATTACAGCAATAGCATATATCCTTCAAACTTTGCTTGATAACAAATGCCTGATTGAGTAAACGTTGAAGTCTTTTTCACTTCCTCTAGCTCTACTCTATCTCCCTTCTGATGCTGACAAAATAAAATGTGGTACATATCCTTCAACTTTACATTATAATATATATGCCTTATTAAGCTGTATTAATCAAACATTTAAAATTTGGTAAATATACCTTTGAAGACTTCTTCCTTTTCTACCTACTATGGAATTTGTCGCATATAGAAAACATAGCTAGAATGTTTCCTCTTATAGCTTTCCTAGGAAAAATGTATTTAAATTCGGGTATCACCTCAATAATAGCAACACAAAATCCCTTCACCTCCAGGTACTTTGTGAAATAAGAGAAAATCCTGCAAAGAAACTTCTTAGAGTCTATGTTGCAAACTTTAACCAATTCTGAATACAAATGCCAATAACAGTACCTTTAAAAAGGCAGCAGTGAATACACACAACAGCAATACACATCTCATTGGAAAGGCCAAACAAGTCAGGATCCTAGATCCACACAAACTACATGCCAGCAAAATCTCTCACCTGCTGGATCACACGCAGAACACAGACCAACCCTCATCAATTATAGAATTAAGGACCAAAAATCAGAAATTGTCTTGTAGCCTGGCAACAGTCCTTCCCTTCCTTACCCCCCTAACCATCCTTGTAGCCTGGCATCGGCCTTTCCCTTCCCTATCCCACCATGATCCAGCCCTTCTACTCTACCCCCACTATCCATTCCCATAGCCCAGCATCAGTCCTTCCCTTCCCCACCATCCATCTGATAACTAGGCATCTGCCCCACCCCTCCCTGCATGCAGCCTAGCATTAGCCCTGTCCTACCCCCTTACCCATAACTCCCTAGTATGGCATCCCCTCCTCCCACCCAGAAACCTGCCCACATTAAATATAAAGCTTTTAAATAATAACAATGTTATTATTATTATTTTAACCTGGGCACTGCAGAAACTTCCCCACCCAAAAACCCACCAACATAAAAAATACAACTTTTTAAAAAAACTTGGGCATTGAGCCCACCCCCACCCAAAAACACATTTAATTTGTTGGTGGGTTTCTGGGTGGGCTCGTCACTGACTAAGGGGGGGAACTCCTCACTCTCCCCTCCGCCCCCCATGCGAGCATTTAAGGCATACCTTTGCTGGCAGGGATGCCGACTATCTTTCTCTTTTGATCTAGGCACAGGAAAAGAAAGATTTTAAATGCTCCCAGGTTTCACCTAATTCATGTTAATGTGGGAATATAAAAGTTATAAATAACTTAAAACAAGTAAATAAATAGATAGAAACTCTGGATGTTGAGCACCTGATTCTCATAATATATCTATTTTAGTTGCTCTTTCCAGGAGAAAAAAAATCTCTACATGAATACAATAGTGCTAGAGTGTCCCTATAATCTGCCCCTCCTCCAAATGACACACTAATTACGATTTATAACAATTTACTACTCTACCTATGAAAGCTGGCATGTTTGAACATATAAGTGAGATTAAATACACATGCTACCAACATTAAAGAACGACAACATGGATGCAACAGCTCAAACGACTGCTTGCTTTGTTTGGGATGATGGTAGGGGAAAGAGACAAACCTCTGAGGAATCCTGACTAGATTGATGCATAAAGGTGGAAGCTGGAGGTATATAGCAAGTGATGAAATACACAAAGCAGTTTCTGAAAGTGCAATTGCCCCAGGATATTTATCAAAGAATGTTTCTCTACAGGTTGTAAAAGAGAGCTCCATAATCAAACACTCAGGTATGCTTTTTCAAACGAGGTTGACAACAGACCCAGCCTACACAAAACATAGCCCAGACAGAATCCTGACACTTGGAACCTCTTCCCTTTTGAAAGCAGGGTACGCGATTAACATATCTAACCTCTTTGAGCAGCAGCCCTACCTTCACTGTTGCCAGCTTCCAAGTCCCACCGCCCGTACTTCGGTGGCCTGAAGGCTGAAGCAAGAACCTTGAGCGGCAAACCTCATGTTTGTGGCAGAAATTTCCTTATGCCACGGGGAACGGAGGTAAGGCAAGGCAGGCAGGCAGAAAGCTCCTGTTTTTTTTGCTGGTGTGTGGCTGTGAGCACAGCCAATGAGGCTGGAGCCCTGGCAATTTCCTTAAGCCTAAGACAGAATCGATTGGTGGATCAGGCGAAACTGGGTGGGCCTGAGCCATGATTGGGTGGGCCTGGGTGTAGCTACGCCCCTTGGTGCACCTCAGGGATTGGTCTTGGGCCCGCTTCTTTTCTCCATCTATATTTCTTCTGTTGGTACTCTGACCTCATCCCATGGAGTAGAGGAGTGGCCTAGTGGTTAGAACACCTCTCTTGTAATCCCCAAGGTGGCTGGTTCAAATCCCACTGCTGCTCCTTGTGATCTGGGGCAAGTCACTTAACCTTCCATTGCCTCAGGTACAAACTTAGTTTGTGAGCCCTGCAATCCAGAGTACTTGAATGTAACTCACCTTAAGCTACTAATGAAAAGGTGTGAGCAAAATCTAAATAAATAAATATAATTTTCCTTACACTCTGGGAATCTTGTCTTTAATTGCACCGGGAAGACCAAGGGACCACCTCTACTCTTTTGTTTTTGTTGCTTGATTATTTACATAGGAGTTTTTCCTTTTGTTTTTTTGGTGCTAGTATTCTAGGCATTTATAAGTGCAAGGGGCACATAAATGCAGGTACCTAGATTACAGACTTAATAATGGCTTATGGAGTTTTCTTTTAGGAATTATCCAAACCTTTTTTAAATCCCTTTATCATTTCATTGCCCTTCTCTGTACCTTTTCTAATTCCGCTATATCTTTTTTGAGATGCAGTGGCCAGAATTGCACATAGTATTTGATGTGCAGTTGTACCATGGAGTGATACAAAGGCATTATAACATTTTCATTTTTGTTTTCCATTCCTTTCCTAATAATTCCTAACATTCTATTTGCTTTCTTAGCTGCCGCTGTACACTGAACAAGAGCTTCAACATATCATCAATGATGACACTTAGATCCTTTTCCCGGGTGGCGACTCCTAATGTGGAACCTTGCATCACATAGCTAGGTTTGGTTTATCTTTCCCATATGTATCACTTTGCACTTGCTCACATTAAACGTCATCGCCATTTAGATGCCCAGTCTCGAAAGGTCCTCTTACAATTTTCACAATCCTCATGACTTAACAACTTTGAATAACTTTGTGTCATCAGCAAATTTAATTACCTCACTAGTTATTCCATCTCAAAAGGTAGTGGCAAACAGAGCACTCTCTGAGGAAAGGAATGTTACAAGTGGTGTGCAAAAGGATTGTTTTTTTTTTTTGGAATGATTCTTTTTAACATTTTTATAAGCAGTATTGCAAAAGAACAGGCTGGTAAGGTTTGAGAATGATACTAAAATCTGCAATAGGGTAGATACAGTGTGGATAACACCAATGAGGGGCCTAATGAGCTTGACAAATGGTCAAGAATTGTTGGCTAAGATTTATGGTAACAAAAATGCAGGGCCATGCTATGAGCTGCAAAAACTGAATCAATGTTTTTCTCTAAGGTGCATGGCTGACCATCAGCCCTTTCTCTTACTAGTTGCATTTCCAGCATTTCACAGATTTCACGTGGAGATCCTGCAGGTTATGGACCTCTTGCAGTTTCAACCTGTGAAATGGAGGGAGCATGCCTGGAGGGAGAAAGATGTTTGTTGTCAGCTGTGTTCCTTAAATGGAACATGCTTACCACTGCAGATTGCTCTCTGCCTTCTTCTATCTGTTTTGACATTTATCGTGCCCGCTAATATATGAATAGAACCTTCAAATACTTGACCAGCAAATATCTTTACAGTCATGTTTTGCTGGAACAATATCATCTACTAAGAAGAGCCTATTTCTTCTGTCTGTTTCTCCATATGCACAGGAGGCACAAGATGGAACCAGCATGTTGTGGTGAGGACCTGTTGACCATGCTGTGGGGATTCCAATCCTGTAGCACAAGAAAAAGGAAGAATTACAGCTGTGGCAAAGTACTACAGTGTCTGCTCCAAGGACTGAAGCCATGGCATTAGTGAAGGATGTGAAGAAGTGCAAATCTATGGAGGGGGGAGGGGAGATCAAAAAGGGGGAACAATGATGGAGAGATGCAAATAGAATGAAGGGAAGGGTATGGAAGAGAGGGGATGAGAGTGGGAGTTGGAGGGAAGAGAAGCTGAATGGGGAGGGAGAGAGAGTATGAGGAGGAGAGGGATGGAAGATTAAGCAAGTGAATGTTGGGAGGGCAGGGAAGATGGACAGAATACCTATGTGGCAAGAGGCACGGCCTCCCTTCCCCCACACACAAACATCTAAACTCTCAAGAATACACACAATATCACTGATAGGCATGTTTCATGCAGTCCCTCCCAGCAAAACAGGGCAGACTTTACCATTTACCATATCTCCTCCCATCGAGTCTCCCACACAGACATGCATGAGTTTATGAGTAGAGGAAGACGAGACATTCCATTTTGTCACATTATAAAAGGGTAATTTTATAAGGAGATGCCTAATCTTAGGTGTTAAGATGCACGTAAATGGCAGCGCTGCTGATACTTGATCGCTCTCACTCATGCGGGATCTAGTTTTCCTAAAGACTCTTTGTGTTCCCATATTTTTTGGTGTCTTTCCATAGTTTAAAGACTATTTTATTGTGGCACCTTGATGGACCTCTTTATCACTAGTCCCTTGACGGAGGCGGTTTTGATGAAACATGGACTGTGTCAGATTGATTCAATAAAGTATTGAGTTGACACCCCCAGTGTTGAAGGCTTCTGGTAAAAGTCTGCACCTACAAAGTAGGTGTGTGTTATTGCCTACTTTTCATTATAAAATAGTGCCTAAATCGGAAGATGGATGTCCTTCTCCCCAGGGACGTCCAAACCGTATAATCGAAGCTCGATTTAGGACATCTTCAACTGCACTCCGTCGCAAGGACGGCCAAAGTTCAAGGGGGCATATCAGGCATAGCGAAGGCGGGACTTGGGCTTGCCTAACACTCTGGACATCCTTGTCCCATAATTAAAAAAAACAAGGACGTTCTTGATGAGCACTTGGACGTTTTCCATCCGGACCTGTTTTTTTTTTACAACTAAGGCACAAAAGGTGCCCAAAATGGCCAGATGACCACTGGAGGGAATTGGGGATGACCTCCCTGTACTCTTCCAGTGGTCACTAAGCCCCTCCCACCCTCAAAAATATCTTTCAAAATATTTTGTGCCAGCCTCAGATGTCATACGTAGTACCATGACAGCAGTATGCAGGTCCCTGGAGCAGTTTCAGTGGGTGCAGTGCACTTCAGACAGACGGCTCCAGCCCCCCCCCCAACACTGTTACGTTTGTGGAGGGAAACAGAGAGCCCTCCAAAACTCACCAGAAACCCACTGTACCCACATCTAGGTGCCTCCCCTTCACCCGTAAGGGCTATGGTAGTGATGTAGAGTTGTGGGTAGTGGGTTTTGGGGGGCTCAGCACACAAGGTAACGGAGTTATTTTCCTGGGATCAATTTATGAAGTCCACTGCAGTACCTCCTAGGGTGCCCAGTTGGTGTCCTGGCATGTCAGGGGGACCAGTGGCACTACAAATGCGGGCTCCTCCCATGACAAAATGGCTTGCATTTGGTTTTTTTGACATGGATGTCTTCAGTTTCGAAAATTGCTAAAATCAGAAACGTCCATGTCTAAGGACGTCCAATCTAGGGACGACCAAATTTAAGGATTTGGACGTCCCTGACGTATTTTCGAAATGGAGATGGATGTCCATCTTGTTTCAAAAATATGGGTTTCCCCGACCACTGGATCGGGCTGTTTGCAAGGACGTCAAATAGAAATTTGGACATCCCTTTCAAAAATGCCCCTCCACGTATTTCAATAGAAACATGGAAAATAATGGCAGATAGAGACCTTTCCCCAGAGTCTATATATGGGCGACTACAATTCCACGCAGAAATCAACACAAATAACTGATTTGGCGCAGAATGTAATGAGTAACCAGCCAATCAGTGTTGATAATTGAATGCTAACAGCAATTATCAGTAATAATTGGCACTAATTAGGATTTACGCGCATAGCTCGCTACGCATATTCCTATAAACCTTAGGCAAGGTGTATAGACTAGTGCTAAGTGCGTTTTATCAGCACCAATTTTTTAGGTGCCATATATAGAAGTCATTCCCCATATGGTTTTCCATTCTGCCCACCCATACTAACTATAAATCTTCACTAATTCTTCTATTATATCATATTTCAAATAGTGAACTTTCATTATAATCTCTAAGTCCATCTTTCACTTCTTTAACCCACCAATAAGAAGAGTATCTACTCAGTGCCTTCTCTTAAACGTTGTGAGAAATCTGGATTTGGGAATTTCTGTCCTCAGGGCACTTTGGCTTGGATGCAATGCGGAGGTAGAAGACAGCCACCACTGTCCACTTATGTTTGAGATCTTCCTAAGAAACGCATTAAAATTTAAAAAATCTGTTTTTTGCTTTCCTAATTTTCTTTTTACTTTTGTTAAACATTTGCCATCTTTGTGATCCAGCTAACTAAGCAAGAGCTTAGGACCCAAAGGTCTGGGGGGGGAAAGTGGGGGGAGAGTGCTTGCTGGGGGTATTGTTGTTATTCCATTCCCTAAAATGCCAAGACTAATATATTGGTGTTTCACATGTTTATGGTGGTTTAAAATGTATTTATATTATGGTGCAGGGTCCAACCTGTTTTTTGCATAGGGCCCACAAAGGGGTAATCCTGCCCGTGTCCATAGACCTTACAAGTTATGCATCAACTGTAATTATGTTATAGATGTTTTAAGAACTCGCTCTGGGGGTTATTTGGGAAGGCAGGCTAAATATCAAAATAAATTAAATGAAATTTTTGTTGGTATCTTCTTTCTTAGACACTAGTAAATTGTATCATCATAGGAGCCAACTTTTCAAAATGACCGGATGGCACTCTCCCAGGCACAGTGAAGGCATTGTTCATACTGGCAGTGGCTCCAATATCTACTTCCCCACAGAGATTGGCATACACTGTCTTCATTAGTATGACAATCTATCTCATGTATATCATTTTGGAGTATCCTGAAAACCTACTGGCTGGTCCTGGAGGACTCGGTTGAGAACCCCTGATGTAGAGAGAGAGACCGAGAACCCCTGATGTAGAGAGAGAGACCACTTTGATGTGTATGCTAATACAGTATATCGAAAGATAAGACGCAAAAGTTTTAACTTGATTGAAAAATATTAGAGTCTAAAGTTTGGCAACAAGCCTTTGGAAAGCTAGGATTCTGGTCCTTGCTGTGAACATTTTAAAATCCTTCTCCCTACCTCCTGCATATAATTTATGTCAACCACTTTGGTTGTACCCTAGAAAAGCGGTAGATCAATCCTGGACCATCCTCCTGCATCTATCACTAGAAAAATGCCAATGTGCATCAGGTTTCATACTAGTTGATATTTACGTCTTTTGCCAAAGGCATCTACTGGACAGAAATAGGAATGAACAAGAGAGAAAAAAAAGTACAACCTTGGTTTGACTCTTTATTTCCACATCTTTGTATTTCCTGTGATTTCTGACCTGTACATTATAGTTACAGACAATAACTCTTGTTTCACTATGTCCCATGGGCAAACTACCGAAACCCAACCTGGGTATGGGATTAATTACTGTGGGCTATTCTGTGATATTGATCTGCATGTGAATAAGACAAGCAACATTCATTGTCTTAACAGGTAATGCAGCCAGTTCATTTCCATCAGCCTGTGCTAATATTTTTTAAAATCAGTGCCAGGACAGACCAGATTGAGATGCAGAACCTTGCTGTAGCCCCTATCCATCAACGAAGTTAAGCAACTTCCCACAAAGATGTTATTTTGTTTCACTGAAAACAGTTTGTTCACTTTTTCTGAAACTTTGCTTTCAAATAATTCTCCAGGCATCTGCACACAGTGCTGTGCCTCTCACAGAAGCCCCATCCTTTCGCATGCAGTACGGTATTTCCAGGAAGCTTCTATCTGCAAGGCTATCAAACTAAATGTGACCAACTGTCTTTGTTGAAAAGAAATTTTGGCATATACAACAAGGATGTTCTTTTTCTTCTGTGCAGCATCTAGAGTCAAGGATTCATTCAGCCGCATAGGGAGAGCTCATCTAGCAGAGATAAAACATGAACAAGATATTACAGCTTGCTCACTCAGAGTACACAAAATCAAGGTCAATGAGTATCTCCTTGTCCATGAATGTCTCATCCTTCTTATACTAATAACACGGTGGTGGTTGTTTCCAGCAGTAAATACCTGATTACACAAAAGTCAGTGGCACTAAACCTGATCCTTGGGATCTGTCATCCAGTCTGATTTTCAGTATATCCGTAATAAACGATGATTATCACTGTAAAGACAAAAATACTAAATCATTGAAACACTATTTATAACATACTTGAAACAACTTTATTGACATTACTATAGAAAATGTTTATAAAATTTAAAATGTAACCCAACCCAAATCCCCACTGAGGTAGTCCATGCTTACAAACTGCGACCATTAGATAGACATTGTAAGTCCCACAAAGTCAAGCAAATGGTAAAGTGATCAGTTCCTTTAACAGTTCACACATGCTGGAAACAGATCTTCTTGGCCGCTCCACACAATCCACAAATTTGACGATCTTCAACAAACTGTCATATACGTCATCTAAATCACCTTCATGATGTTGCAAATGCTGGACACCTCAGTCACAGAGGTTTGTAGTTCATGCTTCAGACAGTGTTTTCTTGTCACCAGATTAGTCTCAACACGGCTTCATGTTTCGCCCTATAGGCGTCTTCAGGAGACCAAACCATGCTGCTAATACAAGCTTTCTGGGACACTACTAATGTGAAACTCCAAACTGATGGGACCTCTGAATAACTTCCAGTTTTAGAGGTTTCACTGGCATGTGTGAACTGTTAAAGGAATTGATCGCTTTACCAATGCTTGACTTTGAGGCACTTACAATGTCTATCTAATGGTCACAGTTTGTAAGCATGGACTACCTCAGTGGGGTTTGGGTTACATTTTAAATTTTAAAAATATTTCTATAGTAATGTCAGTAAAGTTGTTTCAAGTATGTTATAAACAGTGTTTCAATGATTTAGTACTTTTGTCTTTACAGTAAAAACATGCAGATATATTTGAATGTACTTTCTCTGGTGTGAACAAAGATCTCTCATGGAGAATCGTTGTGGATGGCCTGAACAACAGACTGGCTGGGCAAATTCTGAGAACTGGGGTTGAGACCCACAGCTTTATTTTAGGCCTCTGTTAAACATGCTGGGGCCCAGAAGGGGTCCCCAAAGCCTATAAAAAGGCTGTATCTCCTTCAGCTTCAGGTAAGCTCCAGGTTCCCTGTGACCTGGGGGTCCAGGACAATTGCCCTTCTTGCACCCTTTTCCCTTAACACTGGCCCTGGCTTTATCTGTGATATCAGTAAATTCAGACTTTTAGGTACTGGGCTGGACATATCCTGATATATTGCTAAATATTGTAACTGTCTATTGCTTATGTTTGACTTATTCATGCTGTACACTGCCTTGAGTAAATTCCTTTAAAAGGCTGTAAATAAATCCTAATAAATAAAATACATAAATAAAAAAATTGCCAAAATCAAGTAAGGATATACTTAAATTAAAATAATAATGTATATAACTTTTGGAAACAGATATGGCAGTTTTATAATTCTTTGTTTTAACCTTTATTTCTATATAACATATTAAACTTTGCTGCAATACAACAATTAGATCTATCACTTAATTCAAAAGATTATTTTCCAATACACTTTACAGAGTCATATTGGTGACCTTTTCCCTCTTAACTGAAAGAAAGCTGTACCCTGTGGGCTGATGTTCAGTCCACAGTGGTCAGTGTTTTTTAAAGAGGGCACATTATTTGCAATGCATGTGTGATGGTTCGTGTGAGTTTACAGTTTTCTTTGATGGGATATGTTTCAAAACAAGGTACTTTCTGTCAGGAAACTGCCTAGGGAAAAATGCAAAACTGCACGTGTCATTGCCTCCCCCAACCAATCCCTGGCACTGAAGCTGTATATATTGCCACAAGTATGGCCAATGCTGATCACTCTGCGTACTTATACCCACATACAGGGTAGGTGGTTTTCAGACAGCCTATTTACACAAGTAAAGGCTTTTGAAAATTGCTTTCTTGATATCTGATCCCCCCATATGGTTAACTGTTAAATAAAAGTACATATACATATAAGAATTAGTAACATACTGCAGTTTCAATTTCCGTTGGGCTCAGGTGTTCTCGCAACACAGCATAAACGCTGGGAGACATTGGAAGGAGATCTAGTGGAGAGCAGGGGCACGTGGACTCATCCGGAGGACTGCAAACAAGAAAGTGTATCTTAATGGGAATTATATGTTAAAAATGAATGTTAAGTTTGATACTCAGGATGTTAATCCCCTAGACCATGCTGACATAAAGGCTTTGAACAGTTGTGCCAGCTACCTCTTTAAAAAAATGAATATTATCTAATGGAAACACATGTTAGCTTAAAATAGCTACTATCCATGTGGAGGACTCCAATTCTATTCCCAAGGCCAGCTGGGGCTGGGAATGCTTCTTAGGCAGAGTTCATGGCCCTTGCAGTGAGGAAGTCTCAGTCATTGTGCAACAGTGACAGGCAGTGACTGGATTTAGGACCGATGAAGGCAGAGTTCTGGCTTCCAGCTGGACTGCCATTTCAATGACCAGGTAAGGGGCCCTTTTACTAAGCAGCAGGCACCTGGTATTAGTTCTGAGTTTGCTGCGTGCCGTTTCCCACACTAGAAAATAATTTTTATTTTCTAGCGTGGGGGCGGTAATCAGGCAGTGCACAGCCATCACCACGCGTTGCCTGATTACCACCAGGTTAGCATAGGAACCCTTTTCGCCAAATAAAGTGGAGATGGTAAGGGCTCGGGCAGTAAATGGCCACATTACAATTTTTATATTAGTGCACGGCTATAATGACCTCCATTTAAAAATAGGCTTTTTATGGCCATGGTAGTAAGTGTCCTTGGTGTGTAGCAATACCATGCACCCACACTATCACAGGCCACTTTCTATCACTGCTTAGGAAAAGGGCCCCTAAATTAGTTGAGAGAGGATATAAAATTGGCACAAATCTGCAGGTAGTTGCACATGAAAGCATGTAAAGAATAACTTTATGAGGAGTCTACAATGCTCCTACTTGCAACCTATTCTATGAAGTAAAGTACTGCCTGCTTTTCTTTAAAGAATACCAGCGTAACATACCACAAATGCACCCATATTCTAGGGAGTTCATTTACAGAAAAAAAAAAATAGAACATTTTACAGAATAATGCATAACCAGAATATTGGCATTTACATGCGTAAAAATGTCAGTATTCTAATTATTTCCTCTTATTCTTGGTTCCTAAATCTTGGTGCCCTCCTTACAGAATTAACTCCAACTGACTGTCCCACCCATCTTGTCCCCATCTATATATCAGCACTTGCCCCATTGGCTACATGGTAAGCTGTATTGGAGAAAAGCATTAGCATCATATCTGTTATTTAAATGTTCTAATGCGTGCTTATTAGATTTCATTAGTATTATGCTGACATCATATTATACCTCTGTTATTTGAATTTCACTGCTATTAAATGTGTATATTTTTGATACTGTTTCTTGGTAGTTCTATTAATAGGTTTTAATTTGCTGTTTTTTTTTTTTAAATATTTGGTCATTTTTACTATTGTTATGATGTTAACAAAATTCTAAGGGCCCTGTTTACTAAGATGTGCTAGTGTTTTTACCGCATGCTAAAAATTAGCGCGCGCTAACCATGTAGACGCCCATAGGAATATTATGGGCATCTATATAGTTAGTGCATGCTAATGCTTAGCGCATGCTAAAATGGCTAGCACACCTGTAGCATGGCTTAGTACACAGGGTCCTAAGTTTTATGTTAAACTGTACCTCTTGTACATCACCTTGGGTGAATCTCTTCATAAAGGCAATTAATAAATCCCAATAAATAAACCCCATAGTGTTGGATTGCAGTCTCAGTTCTGACTTTTAGCCAAAAATAAACAGAACAGCAAAAAAACAAACAAACCCAATGATGCCCCGACTCCTCTTCCTCAGGGCCGTGCCCACACAGTAAGCGGGTAAGCACCACAGGGGGACGCCGACCTCTGGAGGGCGCCGCCGCGGTGCTTACCCTCGTCGCTTACCTCAGCTCCGCGCCGCCCTGGGGGCTTTAAATCTTTTACCTCTGACGGTCGCAGCAGCTGAGCAGCGTCAGTGAAAGCACTGCCGACGTCTCCAGCCTTCGCGCTCGCTCGTTCGTTCCCTCAGTGTCCCGCCCTCGCAAGGAAATGACGTCAGAAGAAGGCGGGACACTGAGGGAACGAACGAGCGCGAAGGGAAGGCTGGAGACGTCGGCAGCGCTTTCACTGACGCTGCTCAGCTGCTGCGACTGTCGGAGGTAAAAGATTTAAAGCCCCCAGGGCGGCGCGGAGCTGAGGTAAGGGAAGGGCAGAGAGGGACATGGATGGACATGGATGGGAGGGCAGGGCCCAGGGAGAGGAGAAATTGCTGGAAATGGAGGGGATGGGAGAGAGGAGAATTGCTGGATATGGATGGAGGAGGAAGGGCAGAGAAGGACAAGGATGGACATGGATGGGAGGGCAGGGCCCAGGAGAGAGGAGAAATTGCTGGATATGGAGGGGAGAGAGGAGAATTGTTGGACATGGATGGAGGGGAGGGAAGGGAAGACAGAGGAAGGAGATGTACATGGATGGAGGGGAAGGGAGAGAGAAGAAATGCTGGGCATGGATGGAAGGGAGGGAAGAGAGAGAGAGGAAGGAGATGAGATGAGGAAAAAGGAAGAGAGGAGAAAATCTGCACATGGATGGAGAAAATAGGCAGAAGCTGGATCCACTGGAAAGTCAAGTCTGTGGAGGACCCAGCTTTTACTTATGGATATAGAGCAAGAAATTAAGAAGAAAGGAGGAATGGAAAGGAAGCCCTGGAAACGGAGTTAAGAGGACAAATAGCAGCAGAATTAGATACTGGGCCAGCATGATCAGAAAAAGAAGTCACCAGACAACAAAGGTAGAAAAAAAATCATTTTATTTTCATTTTAGTGTTTGGAATATGTCCACTTTGAGAATTTACATCTGCTATCTTATTTTGCAATGTATAGCAATTTGTTTCTAAGAATATTGCTGACAATTCCTGTCAGTGTGGCAAGTGGTGAGCGATCATTTTCATGGTTAAAAATCATAAAAAATTATTTGCGATCAAGTATTTCGCAAGAAAGGCTTGTAAGCCTTACCATGTTTGCTATTGAGAATGATATATGTGCCCAGTTAGATATCAAAGATTTAATTACTAATTTCGTGAACATGAAAGCACAAAAAGCTAAGTGGTTTTAAACCCTCTATTTGTTGAGCAATCCCACAAAGATGGCACTCCATCTTTCAGCTCCTATTTCCTTTGCATCTTGTGCCACACAAAGGCCGGGGGGGGGGGGGAGGCGCCAACTGATAGTCTGCAGGGGGGCACCAGAGACCCTAGGCACGGCCCTGCTCTTCCTGTCTCCAACAATAACAGTAATAATTCCCCATGGGAATCCTTTATTTTTCTGAACTTCTCTAGATGGGGTATTCACTGCCAGAACATTCCCTGAAGACAGGGTTATTTCTAAAACTTCTACAATCCAAATGCCAAGGTGATTTTAGTTTATGCCTTAGATCTATTAGCACATGTGGCTTCATTGTAAAGTGGCACCCTTATACAGGTTTAGTTTTAGTTGCATATCCAATGGTTCTGCAGATATAACAGGATATGACTTATCTGTCTTGCAAAATGAGGCTGCAGACAGAGGCATAACAAGATGTGGAAAGTTGTTTCATAAAAAGCATTGGGTCTTTCCATTGTGTTGTAACCACTGGGGAGCTCAAAACAGACATGGCCAGCAAGGTCAAGTTGAACAATGGTGTATGAAAAGGGTCTCTTTCTTTGATCTTTTGTATTCTCTCAAGAGAATACTTCACAATATAATACACGCTGTCCTTCTTCTCGAAGACTGGGTGTATCTTTTGTTTAATTAAACAAAAGATACACCTTGTCAAAGAAATAGAATAGATGTATTGCCTTTTCATTATAGAAAGGAGAGAGCAGAAATATTCAGGCAGATTGTCACTCAAGTTTCTAAAAACAGGACATTGAAGAGAAGCTGATCCCATATCCTGTCCTTCCAGTTTCCACTTGATATAGGGGTTCACTAAACATGGGTTAACATCCTTGCTAAGATTCGGAATATCCTAATTTTGTAAACACTGCCAACACTATTAAACCTACAAATATGCACTGAGAAGATACCAAAATCACTGAAGAATGTTCACTCTGTAGATCAGATTACATACATGGTAGATATGGGGATAAACACTGCTGGGACATAACCTTTTCCTCCTTTTTCTGTTGGTCTTGAAACTAACTAAAAAAAGAAAATAAATACATTTTAACCAAAAAAGTATAAAATGAAGATTGGCAGTTTCCTTATTCAGATCAAAACATTTTATGGTTTATGAAGTCTGCTTTTAACAAACTGTCATGATAAATCATTTATAAAAATCTTCATTGAAAACTTAACCAATTTCCTAATTGTCTGTCACTTCAATGCATTACCCAAATATAAAGATTCTGAAGTTTTAAAGTGCAGTTAATGAACAAAAAGACAGCTTCCCTGCATTCACTGGGAATTAGAGCTATGAATTTGTCATGGAAATGTGTGGAGAATGTCTCAGGTATTTTCTAAAACTTGTGGCTAACAATTCTGGCCCTGTGAGTACAGTAGGTGGCTTTGGTTGTGTTATAAGTTAAAACAGACTTGCCTAAGGTGAAGGAAGTGAGATTTAATTCTGTAATTGTTATTTGAGTTTGATTTACCCTTTTTTAATGCTAGTTTTGTTTTGGAGTATAGTTTTTAATTTGATTCTTGATGGTATGTTTATAAGAACAATACATTATTATACCCCATTTTGTGCTAAAGGATAAGCAGGTGATAAATTAATAAGTCAAATAAAATGAAAATTGGCCTGGTTCATTTCAGTCATATGCTCTACAGCTTTCTTGTGGCAGAGTATGTTGCTCTACTCATTACATCACATCCAAAAGTTTTGTTCTGTGTGCTGAAAGTGGAGGATGCATATGGTGGGGGTCATTTTAGAAAGGGTTTTCTGAGCATAAAGCTTTTTATAAAATTGTGCGGCCAGAAACAGCTGTATAGACAGCAGTGGTCTTTCATACAGTCTCCAATGGGGGTACCGCTGTCATCACAGCGCTGAAGCACTGCTACTTGAAATCATGGATGAGATCCTGGTAAAGGGGATCAAGGATTTGATGCACTATGATCAAACTGCTGGCTTTTCAGTGGCGTAGCTATGTGGGGCCATGGGGGCCTGGGCCCCCTCAAATTTCCTCTGGGCCCCTGGTTTTGTTGGTGGGGGTCCCCAACCCCCGCCAGCTGAAGCCTTGTCCAGCGCTGGTCTCTGGTGCCACCGCGTTGCCTGCCCTGCTCTTACTTTCCCCTCATGTCCTGCACGCTCCTTTTAGTGAAACTGAGCATGCAGCAGTGGGTGGAGAGTGGCAGGGCGGGGAGGGGGGTGAGCGGCAGGGCGGGCGGCGAGGTGGTGGGGGGATGGCAGACCAAAATTGCCCCCCCTCACCTCGAGCTCTGGCCCCCTCCCTCCATAAGGTCTGGCTACGCCCCTGCCAGTATTCCATCAGAAATTATTGCAACATCTTGAAAGTATCAGAATTGATTCTGGGGTTTTGCAATGGTTTGATTCTTATTGAACTTGACTGAACTATCACCAAGAAATGGAAGTCCAGGAACCAGAGGTTACTTATTACTCACTTACCCAACTGCAGAAACATAATTTACAAATCCATCTATACGGCTGGATTTAGTTATCTGGGTTCTAAACGGTGGAATTCAATTTCCAAGGACACAAGAAGTATTACAAACTATCTTCAGTTCAGAAAGAATTTAAAAACCTACCTTTTCAAGAAATATTATGGTTAATTATACGTGTTACTGATGTTCTATACTGCTTGTAATCGAATACTAACATTGTAATTTCTCCTAACTGTTAGTTGTAAACCATATTGAACTAAAACTTGTTTTTGGATAATTGTGAGATATAAGAATGAATAAATAAATAAAATAAGTAAATAAATTATTGTTCTAACCCAGCGGTTTTCAACCAGTGTGCTGTGACACATTGGCGTGCTGTGGCTGATCCACAGGTATGCCACGGAAGTTGGGCCAGCTTAATTTGTGCCAGAATGGAGTTAGTTTTCTTTTCTCTAGCGGTAGGTGGCAGGGAGCAGTGATTCATAAAGCCTGCTTACACCAACCCTGGAGTCTTTGCTCTGATGTAACCTCCTGCTTCCACATAGGCAAAAAGTGTCGGATAGAAGGCTCCAGGGTTGGGGCGAGCAGGCTATATGAATCGCTGCTCCCTGCCACTGACCACTAGAGGCAAGAAAACTTTTAAAAGGGTGTGTGTGGGGGGGGGGGGGGGGGAAGAGACAAGGGGAGAGGCCTGTTTGTTGGCTGGAGAGGGAACAGGAGGGACAGATGCTGGACTATTTTTGTGGAGGTGGGGGTAAGAGAAGGTACATGTTGGGCTATTGTGGGGTGGGGAAGAGAAGGTAAAATGTTGGACTCTTTGTGAGGGTGCGGGAGGGGTGGGTAGGAAGAGAAGATAAATGCTGGACTATGTGTGGGGGTGTGGATGGGGTGGGAGGGGAAGAAGGTAAAATGTTGGAAGATGGGCGGGTGTGGGCGGGGAGAAGAAGGTAGAATGCTGGACCATATGTGTGTGGGGGTGGGGGGAGGTGTCTTGACAATTTCAGTGCATTATAAGTGTGCTGCGAGACAAAAAGGTTGAAAATCTCTGTTCTAACCATTTACATTTAGTCTGTTGGAACCAAAAAATGTGGTCAAAAAGGGAATTTTTGAGAAGGGTTCCAGAAGGATCGCTCCTCTCACCAACACTCTTTGGGCCCTGTTTACTAAGCTGCGCTAGAGGCGCACTAGCGTTTAACATTTAGCACGCGCTAAAAACGCTAGCGAAGCTTAGTAAACAGGGCCCTTAATTTTGTATTTGGCCTCTCTAGGAAAATTATTAGACAGCTGGAACATCGATTTTCTTTTCTTTTCTTTGCAGATGACATCCAGCTTGTCATTTTTTGAAAGATGACCAAGAACATGTCATTTCCAATCTTAACAACAAACTTCAGATCATAACAGACTGGATGTGTGAGCATGGCCTGTTCTTAAATGTTGCTAAATCATCTGCAATGTAGATTTCTCCAATCATCATGTTTTATGTGTACTTCCTGAGATCTATGGAAAATCTTTATCGTTGTCACAGGATTTAGTAACTCTAGGTTTTCATTGTGATAGTGCATTAAAATTTAATACATATGGGAAATGTGAAATCTTGATGTTTCATCTTTGGATGATACATCAACTAAAAACCTGTTTTGACTAAATGCAACTTACTGAAGATTGTTCATTCTTTAATCACTAGCAGACTGGACTATTGCAATGGACCCACATGGCCATGCACCAGCTTGTGAACTAACCTTGGGGACCATCTGAGGAGGGCTCTGCAGTGTCCCTCAAGCCTTCGGGTGTCCTTCACTGCACGTCGGGCAGACCATGCTGCAGCCTGTGATGCTCTAGGGAGCTTCAATGGTAGTGCGAGTCATGCTCATCTGACTCCCAGGCGCACATGTGTGCTGGAAGCACTTATTTAAAGAGCTGCAGCAGGAGGGCTAACTAGGCTCCTTCTAGGAGGCCATGCTCTCTTTCTCACTGCCTTCACAACAGGGAACCTTCCAGCCTGGCCTCCTGTCCGGCCTTCCAGCCTAGTCTCCTGTCCAGCCTTTCAGCCTTGTTGCCCATCTAGCCTTTTAGCTTTGTTGCCTATCCAGCCTTGTAACCCATCCAGCCTTCCAGCCTTGTCTCTTGTCCAGCCTTCCAACCTTGTCTCCTGTTCCGCCATCCAGCCTTGTCTCACGTCCAGCCTTCCAAGCCTTGTTTTCCGCTGCTCCTAGCTCCTGGTCCTTTTAGGCCTGCCCCCAAGAGCTCTTTTCAGAGCTATCGTAATCCAACCTGCACTGGGGTTGTGACTTGCCTACCGCTGGTAGGGGCCCTGCCTTGCCTCAGGGTTGGGCAGTTTGCCTCTCCCGCTGCGGCCTAAAGGCTCACTGACCCTGTCGTGACACCCTATTATACAATTCCCCTGGTATGACCATTCATGTCCATTTTGCAATTTTATTTATTTTCACCCAGAAATTTTTGGGGGCTTAAATACCTTGTAGATTGCTACAAGTTCTGTGAGATGAATCAAATCTCTTCTTGCATAAATATATACGGTACAGAGAGGTTTTATGGCAGCTGATTTGATCCAGTAAACAGGCCAAAAGGTCAATTGAACAGATCCCTCAATCTATCTAATAGACATTGGAATTAAAATATGTGCCATTCAAAATGGGTGCAGGAGCCATGTTAACTGTTATATTTGTTTGTTTTTATTATGTATGTTTTGTAAATCACCTAGGTAATAGGCGATATAGATATTTTTTGAAATAAATAAATAAGTGGTATCTGCTATGTTGCAAACCTTTGTCTTTCTTGGTTACACTGGCCAAAGAATTCTGAGATTCTAAAGCAGTATAAAAATTGCAAAAGTGAGAAAAGCCAGGCACTCAAAAATGTCAGTACTTTTACATATACCATTGGTGATCCAGTATTTCAGTCCTCAGTTCGGCTCTTTCACCAGTGATACTACAATAAGGGGGTGATTTCTGCAAAGGTGGTTTTTAATTAGGAAGATGATTTAAGTGGTCTATAAACGTGTAAAATAAATAAACAAGTATATAATCATGTAGGCCAGTCCACATTACGGGCAGATGTAACAAAAATTGATTTGTCATTATGAAAAGCTGTAGACCTACTAGAAAACATATAACATGAAAGATCTGCATTTCATATTTGAATCTGAGCCATACCTAATTTTGAAAACACATTGTGAAAAAAATGAGAGAAAGAGAGAGAGAGA